>NC_092336.1:372839230-373141346 GCF_046630445.1 Rutidosis leptorrhynchoides
AAAATACTTGATGCGAAGCGAGGTGTATATAAAATAGTTATTATTTTTTTAGGAAAAACTATTAAATACGATACAATTTTACACAAGATATTTATTTATTTATAGAATGGATATACTTAAACCTTGCTACAACACTTATAGGCAGTGTACCTAATCGTACAGTAGTGTAGTTTTTAGTAAGTCCGGTTCGTTCCACAGGGAAATCTTTAAACAAAGCTCAACGCTATATTAGTTAACTTTTATAAAAATACAAATATATATATAGGTAATATTATTATTATAAAGGGGGGTTTTTACCGTTTAATGACCGGTTTGTCGATTTTAAAACTTTAGTCGCAGTTAAAACCTAATGTAAAATATAAAATAAATACAAGACGTTAAATTAAAGCGTAAAGTAAATAACGATAATGAAATTGCGAATAATAAAAATGCGATAAAATTAATTTGCGATAATTAAAAAGTACGATAATTAAAAGTGCGATAAAATAACAATAAATAAAAGTGCGATAATTAGAAGTGCAATTAAATATAAAATAAAGGAAATTAAATATGAAATAAAGAATTATGCTTATTTAAACTTCCGTAATCATGATGTTTGACGTGTTGATTTTAGTTTTATGCCCTTGGGTTAATTGTCCTTTGTCCTGGATTATTCAATATGTCCGTCTGGTTTTTGTCCATAACAGTCCATCAGTCATAAATATAAATTGCAAGTGTCCTTGTCAAATTATTATTATACCCGAAGATAAATATTCCAACTAATTGGGGATTCGAATTGTAACAAGGTTTTAATACTTTGTTTAATGAATACACCAGGTTATCGACTGCGTGTAAACCAAGGTTTTACTACTTTGTTAACAATTACACCAATTACCCTTGAATGTAATTTCACCCCTGTTTTAATTATTCTAGTGGCTATTAATCCATTCCCGTGTCCGGTTAAATGAACGATTATTCGTACATATAAATACCCCGCCCATCGTGTCCGATCGAGTGTATATGGTAATTTATAGGGACGCCCAATTGTAAATCTTTATATTAACATTAACAAACTTTCATTTAGTTAAACAAATATAAAGCCCATTAATAGCCCATAGTCTAGTTTCCACAAGTGTCGTTCTGTTGTCCAAACCCCAATTATGGTACAAAGCCCAATTACCCAATTTTAATAATTAGCCTAACATCATGATTACTTCGTTTTAAACAAGCATAATAATAACTTAGCTACGAGACATTAATATAAAAAGGTTGAACATAACTTACAATGATTAAAAATAGCGTAGCGTTACACGGGCAGAATTTCGACTTACACCCTTACAACATTCGCTAACATACCCTTATTATTAGAATTATAATTAAAATTAAAATATAAATTATAAATATAAATATATATTACTTCGTATGAATGAGAAGAAAAAATATGATGATTTTGATCAGAATTCGGGTTGATTTATAGCCAGACTTGATTTTTGGGGCTCCGCGACTCGCGGCCAAATACCCTTAAAACTCCGCGAGTCGCGGAGAGGTATTTACAGTTTACACCCTTGGAGTTTCCTGCTGCCGACGGTTTTAAATATATATATATAATATATATATAATTAATATAATTAATTATATATTATATTATATTTATATATATAGTTAACTTGTAATTTTTAGTCCATTGCGTCGAGCGTTAAGAATTGACTCTGGTCCCGGTTCCGGATTTTCGAACGTCCTCGCGTACAATTTAATATCTTGTACTTTGCGTTTTGAATCTTGTACTCTTGTGATTTTGAGACGTTTCTTATCAATAATTGGAACCTTTTTGATTGTCTTTTGTTCTTTTGAGCTTTTTGGTCGTTTGCGTCTTCAAATCGTCGAATCTGTCTTTTGTCTTCACCTTTTATTATTTAAACGAATATCACTTGTAAATAGAACAATTGCAACAAAAAGCTTGTCTTTCTTGAGGAATAATGCTATGAAATATATGTTCGTTTTTAGCATTATCACTTATATGTATAAAACGATCGGAAAAAACCGGGTCGTTACATCAGGTGGCTATTCTACAGCCGACTTTCAAACTAGGTTATCTAGCCTTCATGAGATCCAACCGTTTAGAAGATCCATTGTCTTCTTTTTTACAAGATCTTGAAAACGAATAATAAATGCTTATATTGGGACAAATTTATATATTTCTTGGTTTTAATGAGAAAGATAACGAGGGTAAAAACATGACTTTTCACGAGTTATCAGAAATCGAAGTTGAGTTGGAGCTTTGAAGCCTTGAAATAGTATTGTTGATTCAGGAGCACTAGAGTTTTCGAGACATCAGTTAGATCACCTTCAATGTCAAACTATGTTGAAACTAGTCGGAGAAGATGAACATGATAATATTGTGGGTGTAGTGACCCGAACTTTTTCATGATTATATATTATATGAGATTAATATTTACATGAATAAATGTTTCCAACATGTTAAGCAATCAAACTTATTAAGACTTGATTAATTGAAATAGATTTCGTGTTAACGTTTGACCACCCAGTTTGTTCGATGATTCACAAACGTTATAACTTGTATATGACATGATATTATATATATGAACATATATATATATATATATATATATATATATACATATATATATATATACATATATATATACATATATATATATATACATATATATATATATATATATATATATATATATATATATTGTTAAGTCTAATTTTAGTTGATGCGATTTGTACTAATTTTTATGTAGTTTCCCTATTTTGTACAAGGTGTGTATGGACTATAAATACACACCTTCACCTCCTTAGTGAGGTTAGCCTTTCACAAGTCACCAACTCCCTCACCTTCAAACACACACACTTACACAAACCCTCTCTACCTCACACCTTGTACCAATTCCTCTTCTACTTGTAATTGTAACTAATAGTGATTTATACTTGCATTCATATCACTGCATCATCCTAATCTGTGTCTCTACTACTGTATATTCATCATCATCTTCATACGTGCATATAGATACAGAGCATATAGATACATACATTTACACACATATATCACTGTTGCATTCATAATTTGTTATAAAGCATGAATTCAATCTAGTTTTAGATATTAAAATTACATAGGCTAGGAACGATTCACACCCTTGTCTGGTGCTCTGTATGTTCCGAGGTTTGTCAGGCCAGTAGTGTTTGCATCTCTATTAGCCATACCTGTGCTACAAAACAGCTCACACAAAAGCTTAGTGGATAACTAGTTAGCTCAACACAACTAACGTACACGCATCCCTGCATTCACTTTTTCATAACCCGTCCTAATCCATCCGGAAGAAGTCCATATCGATTATAAATGATTCATAATAGTTGATTACATCGCAAGGTACTTGACCTCTATATGCTACATTTTACAAACATTGCATTCATTTTTAAAAGACAAACTTACTTTACATTGTAAGTTAACGACATGCATACTATTTCATAATATATCCAACTATAATTGACTTAATAATAGTCTTGATAAACTCGACAACTCGAATGCAACGTCTTTTGAAATATGTCATGAATGACTCCAAGTAATATCTCTAAAATGATCAAATGCACAGCGGAAGATTTCTTTTATACCTGAGAATAAACATGCTTTAAAGTGTCAACCAAAAGGTTGGTGAGTTCATTAGTTTAACATAAATAACCATTTCCATCATTTTAATAGACCACAAGAATTTCATTTCCAGTTCTCATAAATAAACGTCCCATGCATAGAGACAAAAATCATTCATATGGTGAACACCTGGTAACCGACCTTAACAAGAAGCATATAGAATATCCCCATCATTCCGGGACACCCATCGGACATGATAATTTTGAAGTACTAAAGCATTCCAAATTCCAGAATGGGGCTTGTTGGGCCCGATAGATCTATCTTTAGGATTCGCGTCAATTAGTAGATCGGTTTACTAATTCTTAGGCTACCAAGCTAAAAGGGGCATATTCGGTTTAATAATTCAACCATAGAATGTAGTTTCGATTACTTGTGTCTATTTCATAAAACAGTTATAAAAGTAGCGCATGTATTCTCAGTCCCAAAAATATATATTGCAAAAGTATTTAAAAAGGGAGCAAATGAAACTCATCATACTGTATTTTGTAGTAAAAATACATATGACGACATTGAACAAGTATAGGGTTGGCCTCGAATTCACGAACCTATATTAGTGTGTGTATATATATATATATATATATATATATATATATATATATATATATATATATATATATATATATATATATATATATATATATATATATATATATATATATTAAAACGTATACTCGTAATCGAACAAATTTATATATTTTATTTATATATTATATCTTAGTTTATATGTTATATGTATTTAATTTGTATATATTTAAAATGATTAATATTTATACATGTAGATATCTTAATATGTATATTAGTATTTTATCAATAATTTGTTATTTGTAATATTTATAAAAATAATGTTAATATGTTTAATATATAAATATATGTAATATATGTATAATATTTATTTGTTATAAAAATAATAATAAAAATGATAATTGAAATAATAATGACAATTAAAAATAGTAGTGATAATAAAAATGATAGTTTTTAGTAATAATGTAAATTAATAATAATAATATTAAAAATAATAATGTTTTTATATAAAAAATCATTTCAATAACAATAATAATAATAATAATAATAATGATAATAATAATAACAATAATAATAATAATAATAATAATAATAATAATAATAATAATAATAATAATAATAATAATAATGATAATAATAAATAAATAAATAGAGATAAAATTACTACCTCAACGAAATAGCTTCTTCTTCACCATTGCTCGGGCTCGAAACCGCGACCTCTCGCTCATCCGCTAGCACCTCTAACCATCGCTCCATTTAAGTTTTTCTAAATTAAGTCGTAACCCAAGAGTAGTTCCAACCCAAGTGAGAAAATGGTACGGAGTAATATCATGAATTAGGTTTTGAAGTTAAATTTCGGTCTAAAGGAAATCAGGAGCAGGAACGAAATAATTATGGTGGATCGAAGATTTATAAAGGCCTTTGATGATGTTGGGTGACCGGAGTATGAACAGAACTAGCAGCCGGCACTTGTTCTTCATCGATACCATATTCACAGTATCATCCTCCTCCATCTTCCATTGTCATCTTCATCATCACTCATCGTCATCCCTCATCAATCGATCACTAAATTGGTCAATTAATTGATTTAAGTAAGTAATCGATTCCTTAATTATTCAATTAATTTCTTCATCCCTCTATATGTATTCTTTTCTCATATTTGATTGAACAAGAGTAGTAAATAATGGTATTATTGGTGGGTTTGATGAGGTCCTTGGTTATCAACAGGTTCGTACATCATCAGGTTAAAGAGAAACAGCAGTAGCAGTTTGTTGTAAACAAGATGATAGCCGAACCAAGTTGTCGATTGATGGTGGGTTGTTTGATCAGAAAAACAATTACAGGTGATCGTTCTGGTTGTGATTTTGGTTATGTTTATGGTCTTAGAACAAAAAGCAAGAGTAGCATCAGCTCACTAATTTAGTATTGTTAATCTTCAATTAGTAACAATAATAAAGAGTAATCGAGTAGTGGAGATAGCTGTAGCATAAAACAGTCGAACATTATCTTTATTTTTTTCTTTTGTTCACAGTTTTAAAAGAAAAGAATAGTATGATTACAGCAGGGGCTTAAGGTAACGGCTTCATTGTTATTGTTACAGGTTCTTGGACCAAAAACAACAGCCTATATTGCTGTGTTGTACAAGAAAACGGAACAAAAATAGTGTAGATGAGCAGTTTAGTTGATGGTTATTGTGTAGGTGTTATCATGAAGAAGAGGGTGGCGTGGTTAAGGTGGAAGAGATTTGTGTTTCTAGGGTGATGGTTATCGTTGTTTTTGGTGGTGATTTGCAACGGGCTAAAGTAAAACAGACAATGGAAGCTGTAGCAATATTGCATTCGAATAGCAGGAGTAACAAGGGCTTGATGGGTTTGTACAGGTGATCGATACAGGAAACGTTTAGTAGCAGTAGCATGGATGGTTGATGTTGTGATTTTTGATGGTTTTAAACATTAGTACAACAATAAGGTGATGTGTTTGTTAAACCAGAAACAAAATGAGATGGGGGTTGCGGATGAAGAAGAAGTGAAGTTTCATGTTTCATGGTTGATCCAGCTCATATGTTTTTAGTTTGTATATGTATCTCATATTTATTTTAGAGATAGAATGGAAATTGATGATGGTGATATGTAACAGAAAGTTAACTTTGAAATAGTAATTAAATCAATTAGATCAATTAGATACAGTGTAGGATTTTGAGGATTTGTTATGTAGTGGATGTGGGAATCGAATAAGGAAATTACGGATATTATTTTTGTTGCAAGTGGGGTTGTGGTGGTTGAAGAAAATGATTTAAGAAAGGAGTTGATAGAGAGGGTGAGATGATAGATAAAACTCTAGTTCATTCTGTATGTATGTAAATGTTATATATATTATATAATACTTAAAATAGATAAATGGTGATATATAAATGTATATGTAAATTATGTAGAGTTAAATATTTACAGTAGTAAACATAGTTTGTGGGAAGAAACAATCTAATATAAATCACATTTGGTTGATTGCTCCTAAAAGATATATAGATAAAAAAAAATGCAAGTGGTATATGTAATGCCAACAAATTCCGTATCTTGTTGCCCTATAAATTATTCTAATTTCAAGGATGTAAAAACAGCTGTCTCAATTTCGTTCATTTCCGAATAATGCACCAAAGAGTCACAAGAATTACAGAAATTTTATCTAGTGAATCTTTTTAAAAGACAACGACTTGTCATAAGGTAAAGTCACAGAAATATATATATATATATTTATATTATTAATTATAAATCCATATTTTCTTGAAGGAAAGGATGGGATAGATAACAACTTAATGAATGTTGTCAAGAGGGACATTTCATCTTAACTGACATTGATTAACGAAAGACTTGAGTTTGAATTTAACTTGCTTAATATCAATAGGAACATCAAATGGGTATTACAATCATTTATTTATTTATTTTGAATATACTTTATTTATATATAGAGATATACGTTAAATAATAATTATTATAATATCCTATCTTTATTTTATTAATTTTTAATGACAACAATATATAATACTTCAAATTATATTTTAAATTAATATTTATTTATACATACACACATATTTATTTACGATTAATTGTTCGTGAATCGTCGAGAGCAGTCGAAGGTCAAATGAATATATTAAACACAGTTCAAAGTTTTTAAGATTCAAAATAACAGACTTTACTTATCGTGTTGGAAACATATAAAGATTAAGTTTAAATTTGGTCAGAAATTTCTGGGTCGTCACAGTACCTACCCGTTAAAGAAATTTCGTCCCGAAATTTGAGTGGGATGGTCCTGGCTGACAATAAGTATGTTTTCATGACTCATATGAGCTGATAAATAGAGTTTTATTACCATTGAGTAATATGGATAAAACAATTCGTTTATGCGAATAGTACGAATGAAGCTATCGCAAAAGGGTAAAATGAGTAAATGCATATTTGACTTAACCAGTGACGTAGTCACGGTTGATTTCCAGAATTCAAGGAATTTAAAGAAAATCTTTGAAATCTAAAAGATTTGATTCTTCGACAAATAAGGAAATTAAGATCTCTATAATTAAATATGGTGATCTGCCTCGATTACTCTGTCTGATATTTCCGTTATAAATTAAACTTCTTTCATTCCATTATTTTCACCATTCCTATACTTTCTTTCTTAGTTCATACATCCAAAAGATTGTGAAAATGCTTAATCCAGTTCTAATCCTTGATATTTTCCTAATAATCATTCCTGTCATCCTTTCTTTCCATCTTCCACCAGAAAAATCTGTTTACTATTACTATTACCTTGGGGTGATACTATTCTTAATTCTACCGTGTCTTTATATTGCTATTCGTATTAATATCCATAGTTTGTGACATCCGTGTTGTTATTGGGCTTTATATTTTCTCTTATATTTTGGAGCTCTTTGCCTTTTTATTATCTTCTCGACCTCTAGTAAAGCGAGTAACAGTCCAGAATTCGTAAGTATGGAATTTCGAATGAACTTAATGTTCTAAATAAGAAAGAACGTAATCGCACGATTTGAATTGTCAAATTACCTGAATCACTGAGAATAGAACTATCAAGAGTATACTTTCTTGATATGTTCAAAAGTTAAGCAGAATGAAAGAGTTATGTAACATGGCACATGATGTTGTTAAAATCTGTGAATCATCACGTTCCATTAGAAACTCAGCATGACTTACTGTAATATAATCACGTTGATCAAGTGTCATTATATTATACTAACTCATGCATCAATTTCCAACACTACTTCAAAATCATTCATAATTCAAACTCGAATTTTAAAGGAATTAGAAAACTAAAGTAGTTTCCTTTATACTGTAATATAGATAGCACGAAGAGATAATTAATTTCGAACGAGAATATTTATGAAAATATCTTCAAAAATATCGAAGATATTTATGATGATATTTTGGAATTTCCAAGTTTGAAGGTTGATGAAGAAAAATTTTCCGCAAGATTTTAACATGACTTCGGAGCAAGATATTCTCTAAAGATTTCAACGAATCCAGAATTACCTGGATTCTTTGAATATAGGGTATGGTCCTTGTATTTGTCCTTGGTCTCCTTCGTGGTTAGCTCAATCCATTTTCCAGTTCCAACTTTTCTGAGCTTTTCCAACATACTATTCTTTATCATCAAACTTCTGATGATTAAGGTCATTTACGGTTGTCTACGGTTTCTGCTGCTTCATTAAGCTTTTTCAACATTCAGAGTATTGATTTGTAGACTGAGTGCTTTTCAAAATTTCAGAATGAAAGATCATAATTCTAAGAGATAAATGTTATACATATAACTGTTGATGTAGATATGTTGTGAGTTTTCAAAGTACTGATTGCTGATTCTCGGTAATTGGTATGGTAGTTCTCATTACAAGATGTGGATGAGTATATGATAAGACTTCAATAGATAAATATTGTGATTTGTCGGAGAGATTTAAGCCAAGGAGTAACGAGGTTGCTGGTACATCTACTGATAATATGGTGGGATATAAAAGGTTTCAAGGTAACAACAAAAGAGCGCGTATATATATCAAGGTTATAATAAGGTTTCTTCGAATGAAAAGTCGAAATTGATTTGTTGGAGCTGTGCCAAAATTGGCTAATTTGGAAAGGATTTGCAAAGTTATTTTCAGTAATAGTAACGCCAATGGAGTTAGCACAGATACGTGTTAAACACTTACTCAGGTTCCGAGTGTTTTCAGGTGCATAACTATATGCATCATTCTTTCCTTTTGTAGATGAAGTACGGTTGGTTCATCCTCTCGATTGAGGTGTTTTCAAGAATCATGAAAGGTTTGAATCGCAGATTGTAATCGTCAAGATACAAATGAGGTTTAAGATGAAATCAAGTGGCAAGATTGAAGAATTGTTTAGTTTCATATGTTATAATTAATATTTTAATTCATTTTAATTGTCCAATATTTTTAGTCCACAGTTAACAGTCTAATATTTCATATATAGTTTAATATATAATATTTGAATTAATTAATACGTATCGTGACCCGTGTACATGTCTCAGACTCGATCACAACTCAAAGTATATATATTATTGTAGAATCAACCTCAACCCTGTATAGCGAACTCGATTATTACAGCATATTGAGTGTCTATGGTTATTCTAAATAATATATATAGATGCGTCGATATGATATGTCAAAACCTTGTATACGTGTCCCGATATTTAAAGTGCGTAAAATAAATAACAGAAATTAAATGACGATAAATAAAGTACATAAAGTAAATAACAGAAATTAAATGATGATAAATAAAATTGCGATAATTAAATTGCGATAAATAAAAATGTAATCAGTTAGCTAGGAACAGTTAGTTAGGAACAGTTAGCGTAGATTCTTAACAAAATTTCTTATAGTTAATTTGTTTGTTTCTAACAAATTTTATTTTGTCCAATGTTTTCTTCATTATGCCACTTGTTGGATTCTGATAAGTCAAAATCCAAATATGAAATTGAATGAAAATGGTTATTCTGTGGTGAACAGATTCATATATCTGTGGATGTAAGTAGGATAGTAAATGGCTTTTGAATCAGATTCGAAGAATGTACAATGTAACTTATTAATGTGAAATCTAAATATTCCTCAGGTATTACCTACCCGTTAAAATATTTTCACCATTAACAGTTTGTACAGAGGAATTTTTAATTACAATCTTTATGAAAACATATATACATATATATCTTCTTCAGATATAATTATGGATTTAATGAGTCAATATGATATTAAACTCATTTGATTTACCGTTAAAACAAAATATATAATCTCTAAAACATTAAAGATTACATAATCATCATGTCGAACGGAGATAAATGATGTAGAAAAATACATAGAACGATGATTATATACCAGGTACAGAATGATATGTTGAGGCATGGATTGTTGATGGTACTTGTGCTGTTATTGATGGTACTGTTGGTGCCGGTGATGTTGCTGAAGCTGGTAAATTTTGCACCATATTCTCCAAATTGATTACTCGAGTGCGAAGTTCGTTGACTTCTTCTATTATTCTGAAATGATTTGTCGGTCGGAACGAACGGATGAATAATGTTTAGAGTTTGAGATATTATATAATCGTGACGAAATACTCTGGAAATGACAGAGAAAATGGTATTACGAACAGGTTCGCCGGTAAGTGCTTCAAATTCATCACCGAGAGGTGAATTCGGTTGGCGGAAAGGATCACCTTCTTTGCGTCTCCATTGATTAAGTAAGCTACAAACCCATCAGATGAATTGGGGATGGCTGATTGGTTGATCCATGTCGTTTACACTGCTTTCGGAGCTTGAGTGGAAATCCATATCAGAATGGTTGACGGAATCCGAGGAATTTGAACTGGTTGAGGGATTCATCTCGTACGATCAGATGAAGGATTTTTGATAAGAAATAGATTATAGGATATAGATTAGTACCCTACAATACATAATTTACATATGCATATATAATACTAAAATCCCATAAGTTACGGAGGAATCTACCGAATATGTCAGGCAAAGTTTACAGTAACAGATACGTTAAGATATGAATTTATCTATACACTGTCTATGCAATAGAGGCAGTAAGACGTGTCTAGACTAAGAATAGTAAGCAGGAAATTTCCTAAGGAGGATATGCAGATGATTTTTGACACAAAATGATAAGCAAAGCTTTTGACATGCAGACACGGTCGAAGTCCAGACTCATTAATGCATCCTAACAACTACTAGTTAGATACACTAATGCAAGACCTGGTTCGCTAAGACCACTGCTCTGATACCAAATTTCATAACCCATCCTAATCCATCCGGACTCAGTCCATATCGATTATAAACAATTCATAATAGTTGATTACATCGCGAGGTACTTGACCTCTATATGCTACATTTTACAAACATTGCATTCGTTTTTAAAAGACAAACTTGCTTTACATTGTAAGTTAATGACATGCATACCATTTCATAATATATCTAACTATAATTGACTTAATAATAATAATCTTGATGAACTCGACGACTCGAATGCAACGTCTTTTGAAATATGTCATGAATGACTCCAAGTAATATCTCTAAAATGAGCAAATGCACAGCGGAAGATTTCTTTCATACCTGAGAATAAACATGCTTTAAAGTGTCAACCAAAAGGTTGGTGAGTTCATTAGTTTAACATAAATAATTATTTCCATCATTTTAATAGACCACAAGAATTTCATTTCCAGTTCTCATAAATAAACGTCCCATGCATAGAGACAAAAATCATTCATATGGTGAACACCTGGTAAACGACCTTAAAAAGATGCATATAGAATATCCCCATCATTCCGGGACACCCATCGAACATGATAATTTCGAAGTACTAAAGCATTCCAAATTCCAAAATGGGGCTTGTTAGGCCCCATAGATATATCTTTAGGATTCGAGTTAATTAATAGATCGGTTTACTAATTCTTAGGCTACCAAGCTAAAAGGGGCATATTCGGTTTAATAATTCAACCATAGAATATAGTTTCGATTACTTGTGTCTATTTCGTAAAATAGTTATAAAAGTAGCGCATGTATTCTCAGTCCCAAAAATATATATTGCAAAAGCATTTAAAAAGGGAGCAAATGAAACTCACCATACTGTATTTTGTAGTAAAAATACATATGACGACATTGAACAAGTATAGGGTTGGCCTCGGATTCACGAACCTATATTAGTATATATATATTAAAACGTATACTCGTAATCGAACAAATTTATATATTTAATTTATATATTATATCTTAGTTTATATGTTATATGTATTTAATTTGTATATATTTAAAATGATTAATATTTATACATGTAGATATCTTAATATGTATATTGGTATTTTATTAATAATTTGTTATTTATAATATTTATACAAATAATGTTAATATGTTTAATATATAAATATATGTAATATATGTATAATATTTATTTGTTATAAAAATAATAATAAAAATGATAATTGAAATAATAATGACAATTAAAAATAGTAATGATAATAAAAATGACAGTTTTTAGTAATAATGTAAATTAATAATAATAATATTAAAAATAATAATGTTTTTATGTAAAAAATCATTTCAATAACAATAATAATAACAATAATAATAATAATAATAATAATAATAATAATAATAATAATAATAATAATAATAATAATAATAATAATAATGCTAATAATAATAATAATGATAATGATAATGATAATAATGATAATGATAATAAATAAATAAATAGAGATAAAATTACTACCTCAACGAAATAGCTTCTTTTAAAAAAAAAAAATAAACACCATTGCTCGGGCTCGAAACCGTGACCTCTCGCTCATCCGCTACCACCTCTAACCGTCGCTCCATTTAAGTTTTTCTAAATTAAGTCGTAACCCATTTAAATATATCTCGTTCTATCTGTCTCAGCCCAATTAAAATACCAAAGCATAAGCCCAACAATCATAGTCCAACACACATAAATCTCTTATTTGATTACTGGATCAGGAAGCCCAAGAGTACTTGTAACCCAAGTGAGAAAATGGTACGGAGTAATATTAATCGACCAAAAATTTAGGTTTAAAAAGATATCACGAATTAGATTTTGCAGTTAAATTTCGGTCTAAAGGAAATCAGGAGCAGGAACGAAATAATTATGGTGGATCGAAGATTTACAAAGGCCTTTGATGATGTTGGGTGACCGGAGTATGAACAGAACTAGTAGCCGTCACTTGTTCTTCATCGATACCATATTCACAATATCATCCTCCTCCATCTTCCATTTTCATCTTCATCATCACTCATCGTCATCCCTCATCAATCGATCACTAAATCGGTCAATCGATTGATAAGTAATCGATTCATTAATTTCTTCATCCCTCTATATAAATATTCTTTTCTCATATTTGATTGAACAAGAGTAGTAAATAATGGTATTATTGGTGGGTTTGATGAGGTCCTTGGTTATCAACAGATTTGTACATCATCAGGTTAAAGAGAAACAGCAGTAGCAGTTTATTATAATCAAGATGATAGCCAAACCAAGTTGTCGATTGATGGTGGGTTGTTTGATCAGAAAAACAATTACAGGTGATCGTTCTGGTTGTGATTTTGGTTATGTTTATGGTCTTAGAACAAAAAGCAAGAGTAGCATCAGCTCACTAATTTGGTATTGTTAATCTTCAATTAGTAACAATAATAAAGAGTAATCGAGTAGTGGAGAAAGCTGTAGCATAAAACAGTCTAACATTATCTTTATTGTTTTCTTTTGTTCACAGTTTTAAAAGAAAAGAATAGTATGATTACAGCAGGGGCTTAAGGTAACGGCTTCATTGTTATTGTTGCAGGTTCTTGGACCAAAAACAATAACCTATATTGCTGTGTTGTACAGGAAAATGGAACAGAAGTAGTGTAGATGAGCAGTTTAGTTGATGGTTATTGTGTAGGTGTTATCATGAAGAAGAGGGTGGCGTGGTTAAGGTGGAAGAGATTTGTGTTTCTAGGGTGATGGTTATGGTTGTTTTTAGTGGTGATTTACAACAGGCTAAAGTAAAACAGACATTGGAAGCTGTAGCAATATTGCAATCGAATAGCAGGTGTAACAAGGGCTTGATGGGTTTGTGCAGGTGATCGATACAGGAAACGTTTAGTAGCAGTAGCATGGATGGTTGATGTTGTGATTTTTGATGGTTTCAAACATTAGTACAACAATAAGGTGATGTGTTTGTGAAACCACAAACAAAATGAGATGGGGGTTGCAGATGAAGAAGAAGTGAAGTTTCATGTTTCATGGTTGAGCGAGCTCATATGTTTTTAGTTTGTATATGTATCTCATATATATTTTAGAGATAGAATAGATATTGATGATGGTGATATGTAACAGAAAGTTAACTTTGAAATAGTAATTAAATCAATTAGATCAATTAGATATAGTGTAGGATTTTGAGGATTTATTATGTAGTGGATGTGGGAATCGAATAAGGAAATTACGGATATTATTTTTGTTGCAAGTGGGGTTGTGGTGGTTAAAGAAAATGATTTAGGAAAGGAGTTGATAGAGAGGGTGAGATGATAGATAAAACTCTTGTTCACTCTGTATGTATGTAACTGATATATATATTATATAATACTTAAAATAGATAAATGGTGATATATGAATGTATATGTAAATTATGTAGAGTTAAATATTTACAGTAGTAAACATAGTTTGTGGGAAGAAACAATCTAATATAAATCACATTTGGTTGATTGCTCCTAAAAGATATAGTATTCATATAGATAAAAAAAATGCAAGTGGTATATGTAATGCCAACAAAATCCGTATCTTGTTGCCCTATAAATTATTCTAATTTCAAGGATATAAAAACAGCTGTCTCAATTTCGTTCATTTCCGAATAATGCACCAAAGAGTCACAAGAATTACAGAAATTTTATCTAGTGAATCTTTTTAAAAGACAACGACTTGTCATAAGGTAAAGTCACAGAAATATATATATATATATATATATATATATATATATATATATATATATATATATATATATATATATATATATATATATATATATATATATATATATATATATATATATATATATATATATATATATATATATATATATATATATTATATTATTAATTATAAATCCATATTTTCTTGAAGGAAAGGATGGGATAGATAACAACTTAATGAATGTTGTCAAGAGGGACATTTCATCTTAACTGACATTGATTAACGAAAGACTTGAGTTTGAATTTAATTTGCTTAATATCAATCGGAACATCAAATGGGTATTACAATCATTTATTTATTTATTTTTAATATACTTTATTTATATATAGAGATATACTTTAAATAATAATTATTATAATATCCTCTCTTTATTTTATTAATTTTTAATAACAACAATATATAATACTTCAAATTATATTTTGAATTATTATTTATTTATACATACACACATATTTATTTACGATTAATTGTTCGTGAATCGTCGAGAGTAGTCGAAGGTCAAATGAATATATTAAACACAGTTCAAAGTTTTTAAGATTCAAGATAACAGACTTTGCTTATCGTGTTAGAAACATATAAAGATTAAGTTTAAATTTGGTCAGAAATTTCCGGGTCGTCACACACTTAGTCCCACCCACGAACATGTTTGACTCCACTCAAGGTTTGAGAACAAGATACACGCATATACTTGCTGTCAAACATATGATCTGATACCAGTTTGTAACACCGGCCATTTTTTTTATAACACGGCAGAAGTCTTGCTTAATAAAATCACAACATTAATTACACATATAAAAAAGCCACTTAATTATGTTTAACTTTCACTAACGGTGTTACGTTATTACAAACACGGTTACAATTGTCCACATCAGAGTTACAAGTCAAACATGACTTCTACAACACGACCCGATCCCATCAGCAGTACCTAAACCTGTAGGGAGACGAATGTGGGGGATTAGTGCACCGCTAAGTGAATGGAATCTATCTACAGATTAAGCTTAAGCAATCCATCATACTACAATCTGCTAACATTCTTACAACCAACAAGCATACAAATAAAGAAAATATAAGGATCGACAACTTATACGGGCACACGACCCTAGCTGATCGGGCTAGGATCTACCGATAGTCCTTCCTACCAAGTCTCTGCATAACTATCCAAATGCAACACATGCGTTCTTCTATACTATACTAAAAAGACTGTAGGACTTGAACTCAACCTTTCCTAGCCTTAGATGACCTCATACGAACCCGACCTTGCCTGACCTCGGTGAGTTCCCAACCTTCACTGGCCTCAGTTGGTGTCAACACAGCGCACATATACAACATATAAACCACATAGCATGAAACTATCCAACTAGCATGACAATCACTACACTACACAAGGTAATCAGAGTAATCTACAGTAACATGATTTGCTACTTAAACTCTATCCGAAGATAGACTCACTCACCAATTACTAGTAGCGGCTCAGATTCTAACTACTGAGCTTTCTCTTTATCTTTTCCACCTGAGAATAGAAATAACACAATCAGTAATCGTGTCTTGATAACAACCCGACAACTAGACATCAACACCAAATACCAACATTTAAGCACTTTACGACTGATATGCCAACAGCACGAGTAACACCCTCAAACGCACGTTTGAGAACACTCAACTGTATGGTTGACAAATTACTCGTACGTTTGGTCTATGACTGAACATCGATCAATGAATCACCTGATCCATAAGGTTCGCACACGAGTGACCAGTGTGACGATCGCTCCAAATCCATATGGACGAACACGTCATTCATCGATTTCATTGTGAGGTATTTGACCTCAATATGATACGTTTTGTAAACATTGCATTCTTTTGAAAAGGCACGCCATAAATGAATATTTAAATCAAAGGTTTTCGACATCTGATGATTTCTACATATAGACAATCACCGAAAATAATAATTTACAATAGTACTTCCGTTGACAATGCAGTCAAAATAAGATACATGGTGATGATTTAGTGAATGCAACATTTCCTTGAAAAATATGCCATGTAAGATTCCATGCACATAGCTTGTCTAACATATAAGCAAACAGCGGAAGACTTCTAGGGAACCTGAGAATAAACATGCTAACAAGTGTCAACACACAGGTTGGTGAGTTCATAGTTTTAATGTTTCGTATAATCTGTATATAAAGGTGGATCACAAGATTTCAGTTATTTCACCTGAAACGTTTATCAAAATATTCTACAAGATTGAGCACCCTGGTAACTAAGAGTTAACGTCTATAATAAGTACCCCTGTTTTAACATACATGCAACCAACATGTACAATACACGCAAACCAACGTGTACTAAACTCAAATAGCATACGTCTGTTTTATAGTTCAGGCTAGGGTTTCTATACCTGGAACAGACGGGGATGTCAAGCCCTATGGATCCATATATAACTACTCGCGCCCACCAGTTTTTATAACCGGCAGTTACTAGTTACCAAAGCTAAGGGATTTTTGGTTCAAACTCGGTGTAGAATTTAGTATGTACTTGTATCTATTGCGTTTAAAATAAAGTGCATGTATTCTCAGCCCAAAAATATATATTGCAAAAGCAATTAAAAAGGGAGCATATGAAACTCACCTTAGCAGCACATAAAGTTGTTCACCAAAATGTGATCGAAACTCGGAATACCCAAATAACCGTAGATCTCAACCTAGAGAATATATGTTGGTCAATAAATGTTTAACAAGCTAGGTATGGTCATAGTGTATCACAATCCTAATGCTCGAGATCGACATACAAAAGTTATCCAAAGTCGTTTCGAAAGGTCAATTTTGACAATAGTTCAACAAAACGAGACGTACCTTATATAAGGATTCATTTACTCGGTTGGTAATATTCAAAAATTCAATTTATCAATCTTACCAACAAGTTTTTTAAATATTAATTGCAGATTCAAAAGCAATTCCAATTAACGTCAATTATAATTCAGTTGACCATATCTTTTGTTTCGTTCATCGAAATTACGCGATTTCTAAATGAAAAGTTATTGATTTTTCGCCAGCTTTCCAAAAACATGTATATCATATACCTTTTACCAATAATATATGTATTTAATTCGTGATTCATTATAAACTATTTAACGATGAAATTTAGCATACAAGCCTGTATAAATATATATACTCGAGCACTAGACATGGATACATAATTAATTTATAAAATATAAAATATAAATGCTTACGAATTATTATTGTGATTCAATATTTCAGAAAAGTACGTAGACGTAACGGAGATGATAAATACTAGGTTTGACTTGTGAATATTACCCACGAATATTACCCCTAACCTCCATAGCTATAACCCATAGTTTCCTTAGCTTTATCCCGCTCGAAAAACTTGTTTTGAAGTGACACGCTCATGACCTCGTCGTAGTATTTTATGTATAATATTAATTAATAATAATACTACTAATAGTATTAAAATTAATTATAATATTAATTAATTAATTAATAATAATAATAATAATAATAATAATAATAATAATAATAATAATAATATATAAATATATATTACAGAGGGAGATAGATGGATTGGTGTGTGTGTGTGTCTCGAAGCAAAACGAATTCAAATTATAAACTTTTCCTGAAATCTGACCCCATGCAATCGCATGGGTTTTATGCCTATTTTCCATGCGATCGCATGGCCCCAAAATCCAGCTCACATTTTTTTGTATTTTTGTTTGTCGACATAATTATTAATAATATATATAATATATTTAATTTATATAATTAATTATATATTATATTAAATTCACATGCATAGTTAACTTGTAATTTTTGTTCCGATAAGTCGTACGTTGTTACGCGACTTATGTCCCAGTTCCGGTTTTTCGAGTGTCCCTTCGTACGCTGAGAAAACTTGTAATTTACATTCTGGGACACGTACCTTTGTCAAAATATAGCCTTAAATTATCCCTAAATTATACCACCCAAAGTATATCTTAAACTTTCGAGTATTTTGGTCATTTACTTCTATAAATCATTGTCTCGTTATTTATTAATATAATAGTATTTATCAAACGTTTCATAACCAAGTTAATATCTATTCTCAATATTTATAAACACATTTTAAAATACGTATCGCAAGTTATTCATATAATTAATTCTTATCAGTTAATATTCCTTATTATTGTATGTGTCCAAATTACGTTATTTAAACAAATAATTCACCATTTATTCCGAATACCGTTAAAAATGAATGATTTCTCAAATCAACGTGGACCTCTCAACAGAGACACGTAATAATATCATAATTCTTAAGAGACTCAGTAAATATCTTTTACTAGAATCATTTGGCATAATCTTTTAACACTGTAGTTAAATATATCAATCAGATAATCAAACCAATAAGTTTAATGCACAGTATCATATCCTCAACACTTTGTTACATTTTCAAGTTATAGTATATGTATCTATATATAATTGTTCGCGTTTCGTTGAGAGCAATCGAAGGTTAATTGAACAGTTCAAAATTTTGAGATTTAACTTCATAGACTTTGTTTATCGTGTCGGAAACGTTAATCATACAAGATTAAGTTTAAATTTGGCCAGAATTTTTCGGGTCATCACAGTACCTACCCGTTAAAGAAATTTTGTCCCAAAATTTGAGTGAGGTTGTCATGGCTAACAATAAAAATGTTTTTATGATGAATATGAGTCGATAAATAGAGTTTTATCACCGTTGAATAATATGGATAAAACAATCCAATTACTTGAAGCGTATGAGGGAAGTTATCGTAATAAAGTGAAATAGAGAATAGAGATGCGTCTTATCTCTTGACGTAGTAACGATTGATTTCCAAAATTTAAGGAATAGAAAGTCTTCATAATCTAAATAAGATTTGATTCTTCGGGAATTAAGGAGATTTAGATCTTCTTTAATTATATGCGGTCATCTGTCTTGATTGCTCTGTCTGTTATTTCGCTATAAATTGACCTCTTCTGTTTCATTATTTTCACCGCTCCTACATCTTCTTCCTCATTTCATACTTCCAAAAGATTGTGAAATGCTTCATCCAGTTCTGATTCTTGATATACTCCTAACTTTTATATCTGTCATTCTTCTTTTTCATCTACCACCAGAGGAAGTTACTTTCTTTTACCATTACCTTGGGGTTATAGTATTTTTTATTCTCCCGTGTCTTTATATTGCTATACGCATTGATATACACGGTTTGTAAATTTCGAAGTTGTTATCGGGCTTATATTCTCCTTTTTATTTCAGAGCTTCATGCTTTCAATTTCTCTTCCTGACCTTATGTCAAGCGGATAATGGTCCAGAATTTGTAGATATGAATTTCGGATGAACATAATTAATGTTCTAAGAAATAAATTGTAATGGCACGATCTTGATTTGTCAAATTACCAGAATATCTAAAAAAGACCGAATCATCAAGAAGTATATTTTCTTGATATATTTAGAGATTATATAGAATGAAAGAGTTATGTAATGATTTCAGGAGTTCAAGGGAGGAGGAGTATCACTAAAACTGATTTCAGGAGGATATTCAAACTTCCTGTTGTGCAGAATGCTCCTGCTTTTCCTGCTACTCAGCAAATAATGACTTCTGTCTTTGATCTTGGTTATGTTGGAGCTACCAATGTTTCACCAGCTAAGTTTCAGAAGAAATATCTGCACTCAAGGTGGTATGTGATCTTCTCAATCATCAACAGATGCTTGCTGATGACAAGGAGTGGATCCGATAGCTTGACTGTGCCAATGCTGAAAGTATTCTACTCTTTCATAAGAGTAAAGGCTCCTGACTATGCTGAGCTTTTATAGGATCTGGTTCAAGCTCAAGTTGATAAGCCAAGGGGTTCATACATCCCTTGCGAAAGGTTTTTCTGTATCTTTATCCATGATGCTATAAATGCTTGCAGAAATGAAAATATATTTATACCAGGTACACATGGATTACAGATGAAACGATTTGGGGAGCTGGAGATGAATACCCCGATGGTGTCTGATAATCAATTCACTGCGCCAATTCCAAATTGGCTAGTGAGGCTAGCTGAACCCCAAGATGCTCGTATGCGTTCTTATTTTGAGGCTGTAGGAATACCTCTTCCGAACCCGATACAACAAGAACAAGTTGAACCCGCCGCGGTTCCAGCCCCAGAGGTTGTAGGGGAACCTGTAGTTCAACCACCCGAGCCAGCTAATCCTCCACTTAGGGTGAACCTTAAATGATCTAGGGCAGCGCACCAAGCTCAACCCGTGAGGATCAGGGAACCTAGTCCAACTAGGATTGAACCAACCCTTTTCACAACACCCGAAGTGAGCAGTGACACCAACACTTCAGCAACAGCATTTGAATCATCTCCCGAACAATCCCCTAAGAGAACTCGATATATACCTGATGAGATGATTTAGACTCCGCCAACCCAACGAGTAACTAGATCTAGGACTTTGACACCTATCATCCGCCAAACAGTTACTACTACCGTTGGTGATACGGACCAAGACCTAGAACCAATTAGGTCACCCTCGCCCATCTCCGTATCACATCCAATAATAACAATAAGCCCTACGCTAAATGAAGCGCAAGTTTCGGTAGACAAGAGGTCTAAACGCACGGATGGTAAAAAGGCCACTAAGTCCATCCAATCTAAACAGGACTTAATAATAAATCCTACAAAGCAAGGTGCTTCGGCATCTAAGGAAGTAAAGTCTTCCTCTGCAGTAAAGTCTGCGTTGACTCAATCGATTGAGGAAACTCAATCATTGAAGTCCAGAACGGCCGAAGGGGAGCCGAAAAGTCTTGAAAAGGCACCCTGCGTATCGGCTGGAAATCCTCCTGTGCCTCAACGTACAACAGGGTCTCGAGGTCTGGCTTATCTTGATGAGGAAGATCTGCCGCGTCTCATGGAAACGAGTCAACATGACAATCCTTCGGGATATTTATCAGACTTCCAGCAGACTGATCCCTTGATTCATGAAAGTGATTCATTGGATCAAACCACTTCTCTTTCGGATTCTGAATCTCAGGGTATGGAGGAAGAGTCTTTAACTGAAAGAGATTTACCACCTCATGGTATATCAAGGATTTCACGAGTCGGAGATAGCAATATCTCTGCGAGACCTAAACCGACGGGTAGTTCTGCTACTTTGTCAGAGTCCCATGAGACCAAAGTCATGGAGGCGGATGCTTCGAAAGAAACTTCACCGGTGACAACTCCGGTTGTTACCCAACCTCCATCAGAAGGGGATATCACGAATCTGAATAGTAATATGTACAGCCCTACATATAAGAATAATACCGCACAATCATCCTTACCTGCCCTCACGGCAACTCACACACTTCCATCGACATCGCCTTCAACAGATACTGCTGCTGCTGTTCCCATTGTTACTTTTCCATCATCACCCTCTCGTTTACCACATTTCTATGATGCTTTGGAGCAAGAATATTTCAGTCGTATGTTTTCTAGAGTCAATCTTGATGTTCTTCGACGTACTTCGCTTCAAGCATTGTTTCGTGCTCGTGTTCGATATCCACTTACTTCCTGCTTTTCTCCTTTATGTCCTCACCGTGATGATGAACATGACGATTCTGATCCTCAGAAAAGCCATGAGGGGGAGATAGGAGTAGATGGAGAATATCTATCGGTGAACATTTCAACCAAGGGTGGTGATGTGAGATCTTCATCAGCTTCACAAGCTCAACGAGTTCAGACGGAATCATTGAAGAGACGGATGATGATGGGTTTGTCATCTTAAGCAAGTTATCTTCAGCATCTTCAATTCTGGAAGATGTAGAGATTGTAGATGAAGGGAATCCTGATCCAGTAATAGAAAGTGATGATGAAATGGATTCTTCTGATGACAATGAAGACAATCTTTATGTTGATCCAAATGAAGATGATATCTTTGATCATATTGAAGATGATGATGTTCCAAATGATGATGCAACAAATCCTACTGATCATTCATCGAATTCTACACCTTCATCGAGTTCACATCCAACAAATGCTAATGAAAGCTCAACTTCTGGTACATCTACATCACGTGAAACAGTAAATTCCAGATTCAAATACAACCATGGAATATTCTTTAAGAATCAGGAACAAAGATTGTTATTAGGAGTTGAACATGATTTTATAACGTTACGAAACACATTCATCGAAGAAAATGCTTACAAGATCTTTCGCATCAAAGATACACCAAGGAGTAAAAGGTTTACTTATATAGGTTCACGATTACTTCCAGCAAGTGAAAGGAATTGGTATGAGTTTATGTGGAGGAAACATATCAACAAAGATGAAGATGATTTGTGGCTTCAAAGAAAATATCGTATTTCAGAAGTGTTGAATATTGCTCGAGTCGGAGTAGAGATAAGTGAAAAGAAAGACGTCATCAGTCAGTTCCATGTTATAAGAGAAGATGAGAAAGAGTACAAGTTCACAGAAGCAGATTTTCATAATCTTGATATGCTTGACATCATTCACATCTACAACTACCTCAGTATCATCACCATTCGACCTTTTGCTAAAGCTCAATCTTTGGAAGCTGTGAAAAGATATATGATGGAGACAATTGAACTGATGAGACGTGAAGATTTTCAAATAGGTCTCAAAGCAAATAGGAAAGAGATTCAAATAACGTGTCCGAATCAATTTACAGAGGGACTGAAGGATATGAGGATGTTTCAAATGCAATTCGAACCCGAAGGGTTTGTATTTGTAAATTCTCTAAAGGAAAGGTGTTCATTCGTACTGAAGAGCTGAACAAATATTCAGATGGAACACTTAAGGCTACACAGAAGTATCTTAAAATTCATCAAAGCAAGGTTGATGACTTTGATACAAAAATGGGTCTTGGAGAGTTTATAAAGCATATCAGAGACCGTTTAAAGCTCCGAATCCGTACAAGACAGTTTGAGATTCTTCGTGGCCAGAGAAAGAGAAGGTATTTCAAGTAATTGATGAATATCCATTACATGAGGGAGATCCAAGAAAAACGTGGGGAGTCTGGAAAACTTCTAAGCAAATTTCAGAAAATCAAGTAGAAGTTTCAAAACCAGATGGCTCACGATGGAAACTAACGTTTAGACCTCTCAAGATTTCACAATAGGATAGGATTATATTGTAAAGTTCACATTTAACACTAAGGGGGAGATTGTTAGGACCCCGAAGTTGTATAGTGTTAATGTGAATTAAGCTTAAATGAAGGTTCCTTAGAAGAGGGCTATATAAGGAACCTATGTAGTCCTAATTAGATAGCCACTGTATTGTAACTGAGTTCTAGAAGCTGTGGAATTTAATTTGTACTGATTCTCTCTAGTACCGAGTCTCCTTCTTACATACCAAATCTCATTCTATCTTATCATTTCTCTCAATCTCAACATGATCTGACCTATCAACTTGGCAATCCTAACGGATTCCAAATTCAATAAATAAACATGTTCTGTGACCCTTGTCACAAACTGGTCTTAACCACATACATACTTAATAATAAACACATTATTAAAATAAACGCATATAATCAAACACACTTAAATCTAAGGGCAAAATAGTCATCTTACATCTAGCTCAGGTTTCAGTCTGTTACAATTAATGACTAACAAAATCATAGCAAGCACCATTTCCATAAATCTGAATTTACATCTATTTTATTTATCTGCTTATTTCCTTTCTCCCTTTTAGAAAATTATTAAAACCTCAAATCACTTCTTTTTACCCGCTAAAATAGAAACTTAATTGTGAGGAGACGCTTACTTCCTACTGTATTTAAACGAGTAACCATAGATCATATTACCACTACTATTCCATTAGGAATAGGAGTGACAGTTATATTTCTGCTCCATCCGTATAAATTTAAAATACTCTCTGGTATACCTTTTGTACATACGCCTAACGGCACGTAAAAAGTTGACTAATTTGGGAATATTAATTCCTCACTAGTTTCGTGTCTTCTCGAGCTCCCACTCGACCAAATCCCACAAAAAATTAGAAAGTTCAAGCATAATGCTCGTTTCACAAACATATATTTATCTTCAAAATTTATACTTAAACGTGGACTCAACTATGTGACAAGCATACGAGAAACAATTACTCGGTAGTTGCAATTAGTAAGTTTTCTGTTTAAGGTTCGTCCCAAGAGAGCGATGAATGCTAGTTGAATCGATGCAAACTTATAATCATCCTAAGGTTTGTTTGATTGGGGGGTTTGAATTTTAGATATTAAGAAAACTATTGTAATTTAAACTAAGAACTAAAAGTGATTAAGTAAATATCAATAATAAAGGCATGTACACTTGCTTAATCTACTTGAAGCATTCAGGTTATTCTTTTGTTCACTTAAGGTCTAATTGTACTCAAACATTAGACTAGTATCCCTACTAGATGTTATTGTAATCAAATCAATACTTGCAAATTCCCATAAGCTTATACCAATTGATCTTAGTTGAATCATGCAATTATCACAAGTACTTAGCCTAGGTTAAAGTCCCCTAAAACCCTTTGGTAATCAAAATCCCTTAAGAAAACCAAACTTCACTATGTTGACTAAGGACCAATTGAAAACCAATCTAAATCGAGACCCCAATCCCTTGAAAGCCTAAATTTGATTGTCTAGATCACCTAAGTGTTGAAGTACAAATTGCTTCACTAATCAAATCCCTTTGAAAGCTACACAACTTATATAATCAAAGTAAAGTACAAAACAATCATATCAAAGGATCTTTTGACTAATTCTAATGAAAAATCACAATCATCAAGCTAATAGATTCATTTAAACACAATCATCAACATCAATATGAACAACCCTTAGCAATTAAGCTTCATTAACAAGTGTACATAATAAAATCTAGCCAATAATGCTAGAACTAGATCAATACAAGCAAATAAAATAGATCTAAACATGATTAAGCAATAAACCAGCGTAGATTGTACCAAACTTAAGAAATTACAAAAGTGCTAAATGAAGAAGATGAAGATGATGAAGAACAAGCCCTAGATCTTGATCCAATCTTCAAATCCTTGATGTAGAATGGAATGGATGATGGAAACTTGATGAAAACCTTAATAAAATAGCTATTAACCCTAATTTTGATCAGCCACCACGAACTATTCTATTGAGTGAATGATATATGAAACCCCTTTTCATATTCTATTTATACTCTTCAAAAACTGCCAGAATTCGCAAAGGAACATCGTTCCTTGACTTGTATAGTGGAACGTCGTTCTTGTTGACACAACGTCGTTCTTGAACATATGTGGAACACCGTTCTTTCAAAGGAACGTCGTTCCTGAATCGTGCTAGAAATGTCATCTTTTTCTGTTTCCATTTCCTTTGTAAATTTCCCATGTAGAACGTCGTTCTTGAATTTAGAACGTCGTTTTTGAAGATGGAACGACGTTCCTAGATAATGGAACGTCGTTCTTGATGCCAGGATGAGCACTTTGCAGTTTTCTTGATACATTTGCACACTTTGGTCAATTTTACACCAAATTTACACTTAGAACTGTAATAACACTCTGAACGCGATAAAACCCAAGATCATAGCTTTTTGAGCACTTTGGAAATGAAAACCGAGTAAAACGAGGTAGATATTACATGAGAAACATGTCGTAGATGAGCAATATCAAAGCACACTAGGTTTTTCAACAACTAACCTCCCACCTAGCCGTTCCTCAATAGGAATTTCGACCATATACATGGTTCCCATCTTAAACCTGCGAGCAATAACCCGACCGCCCCTAAACACCTACCATTGTGGATTTATAAACAAAATATGACACCTATCATCATTCAACTTCCCAATAGAGATCAATCTTCTCGTGAGACTGGGAATGAACCTCATGTTCCCCAATATCCAAACATAATCCACGTGTCTTATGGCAAGGTCACCAATTCCAATTCCCGCAACATTAAATGATTTCTCGTCCGCAACCCGAACACTATCGGAACAACACCTAAAATTTACCATCTCGTTTATGTACGGGAAAACATAAAACGAGGCATTCGAATCCAAAACCCAAGGTTCATCAAGAAACTCTTCATGGCACACTAAATCATCATCAACCACCGCCGCTGTGTTTTCACCCCCCCCCCCCCCCCTTCATACCCGGGCACTGCGAACTAAATTAACCAATCTGCTGTTAATTCCAACACACAACATTTCTAACATGTGATGATTCTCTCTTAGATCTTGTCCCACTATAGTTTTAATTTATAAGAAAATTACAAAAAGGAAACAAATTCTGTGCCTTTCAGCCCACGCAAGGGATCACGTTTCACGACTCCTCCCACGCCAACGTGCGGTCTTGTTTTCTACTGTGACAACCCGAAAATTTTAGACTAATTTTAAATCAAACTCTCGATACAATTTTTATATTTTGACTCGATAAGCAAAGTCTGTTAGGTTGAGTCTCAAAAATTTTGAGCTGTTTTCATGTATGCAATTGACCTTCGACTATTCCCGGCGATTCACGAACCATTATTTGTAAATAAATGTAAATGTAAATATAAATATATGTATATATAATAACTTAAAATAATAATATACGATATAATTAAATTTTTATTAAAAATAAATCTATATATATAGAGTATATTAAATATAATTATTTAATGATTGTAATACTGGTTGGACGTTTCGATTATTATTTAGAGAAGTTTAATTCGAACTTATGTGATTTTAAGATAAACGATTATCCGAAAATGAGTTATATAAACTATAGGCTTATTAAAAATATAAATAGGAACTATTTGTTTAATTTTAAAAAATTGTATATTTTACTTGGGATTGGGAGTAAATAATTAAGGTAATTCTTATTTAATAATTAAGGATCGAATTTTATACCATAATGATCAATTTTATACCATAATGACTAAAATAAATAAAGGAATTTAATATCAAAATTTGGGATTTTTCTGAATAACTTTATCCGTCACTGATTATCAACGTACCACGATATAATACTTTGTATTATTAACGTCGGTAACTAAATAACAAACAAGAAGGCTGATCACTATTTTCTCTCAACTTCTCATTTGAAATTTAAGATACTTTATTATTATATTAATATTATATATATATATATATATATATATATATATATATATATATATATATATAAAATATATATATATACGATACATATATGATTTAGGTCATCGATCATAAAAGACTCCCACTTTTTCTTTTGTCTACCCACTATCATCAACTTATATTTTGTGCATCTATTTCAATGAAACCACCACTTTTTAACTTTCTGTTTTCCTTCTATATCAACCGTCCCACCACTATCATATCTACCAATTAACTAGCACAATAATTAGTAATATCTTTAATTAGTCAAATAAGAAACCAACAACTAGTACAGGGACTATCGACTTAATTTTGTCACTTCTTTTCGTTGTCTTTCTTTTATCACAAAGGTAAAGATTTTGCAATGAATGCAACAAAACTAGAAATTATATAACAGAGGCTGCTATACTATTAATATCACTTTTCTTAACACGTTTTTAATTTTTAATGGAACATACTGTTTTGCTTTTGAATCATTCATAAACTTTTCTCTATTATGTACTCATACTAATAACAATTGAAAAGATCACAAAACAAATCATGCTAAGTTTCCTGTCTCCTTTTTCTCTCATAAACCACCTTGTAACCAAAACCCATTTGATTTCTTTGCTGTACAAAACCGAACCTCGACCTCACTTTGATCAACTTGCCATAATATGAGATTATATATGTGAGATACATATAGAGATGGGATTCAGGAACCATCACCACCACAAACCCATGTAGACCACCAACCCAACAACATCGCCACCATACACCGTACACCACCCTCACTTTCGGGCTTGTGTGGTTCGTTTAAACATCACTACCTACACACCACCTTTGAAAAAAACCTTCGTTGAATCATCTCTTCCTTCGTGTTCCTATCGACTCAAGGCTGACAACTTTCACCATTCAATCGGCTACCATCACCACGTGACCACAGCCATCTTCCACCATCACCCTTGCTGCAACCACATGTCCATCATCACAACCACCCTCATCCGATGAGCTTCATCAAACAACCACCACCAATTGCTACTTTGTTACTATTTCAATCACCATTAACAAACCCACTTATATTCTTTTTCTACATCAAACTTACTACCATATTTTTACATCATCACCGTCGCTACTCCAAACACCACACCCATTGAACCTTGCTACTACTTTTACTTAGCTGTTTTCCTACTTCTGCAACCGTAAACAATAAACTCAACACCAAACCTTTATGCTTCACTCCTCTACCTATTTATACACGTTGCATCTGTTATTTTCTATTGTCCCAATGACAAACCTTCACCATCTGCAATCCTTCCATGTTTCAGTGAATGGGTAATGAGTGATGTTCTATTTCTTGGTTTACACTAGGGCCGACAATCAATTACCTATCCACTAACTCCCTTAAAAAATGATAATAATATAAAAGAGGAAACAGGCTGTATGTGCGTGTGATACAGCCTTCCAGCTGTAGGCTGTTACAACAATAAAAAAAATTATAAAAAATTATAAAAAAAAAAAGAGTCAACTACCAGAATGTTTGCTTCGTTTTTTTTGTTTGCCTTGGGCCAACGTATTTCGTTTTGTATTTTTAGAACCATGGACTTATTCGATTGTTGGGCCATAATCAACTTTTCTGTTGGGCCTTGAACATGTGTTTCTATTTGGGCCGAATTGTTACCCATCTATGTAGGCAAGAATCGATTTTTTTTCCATTTTTATTGATCGAAGGAAGTAAATGAAAATAACGATGATGTATGTTGATGGTAACGGATTAAGGATGATAAAGATGATTATGATTATGATCATGTCATGATTATGATTATAAGATGTTGATGATTTGTGTAATTTTTAGAAGAAGAAGAAGAAGAAAACAGATATGAAACGGGTTAAATATAAATGGTACACGAATAATTTTAGAAAAATTGAAATGGAAGAATGGCTAAGGGTGTTAACAGTTAAGCGAGAGGTCGTGGGTTTGAGGCCGGGCAGCGGCACTATATTTTTTAGCCTATTCTTGTGAGGTATAATTTTATTGTTGTTATTAAGTAATTATTATTATTACCAATAGTAGTAATAAGATTATTAGTATAATTAATATTATTATCATTTTTGTTATTACTAAGTATTATCAATAATCAATAAGTATTATTATTATTATTATGATTATGATTATTATTATTATTATTATAAAAATAATACAATCTATTATTATTATTATCAGTAATATTAGTATTATTATCATATTTATAATTATTATTATCATTATTATTTTTATTATCATTATTATTATTTTTAACCTTAATATTATTATTTTTAACATTATTATTATTATTATTATTATCATTAACCCTAAATATTATTATTATTATTATTATTATTATTATTATTATTATTATTATTATTATTATTATTATTATTATTATTATTATAAATAAAATGACTAATGTTAATACCAAAATTATTATTATTATCAATATCATTATTAAATATAATTATTAGTATTATTATCATTATTTTAGTATTATCATAATTATTAATTAACAAATAAAAGATATTTATATAGAAATATATTTATTACATATATCATAAATATATCTAATTTACTAATTAATATAAAAATAACATATATATATATATATATATATATATATATATATATATATATATATATATATATATATATATATAATATTGGAAATAATAAATACAATACTATTTTAAATAAGTGATGTATTAAATAATTAATATAAATAACCTAGTCTGAATGCTATTAATTGTTATTATGTGTTTTAATATATATATAACTGATATAGGTTCGTGAATTCGAGGCCAACCCTATACTTGTTCAAAGTCGTCATATGTATTTTTGCAACGAAATACAGTATAGTGAGTTTCATTTGCTCACTTTAAATGCTTTTGCAATATATATTTTTGGGCTGAGAATACATGCACTGCTTTTATAAATGTTTTACGAAATAGACACAAGTAATCGAAACTACATTCTATGGTTGGATTATCAAAATTGAATATGCCCCTTTTTAGCTTGGTAGCCTAAGAATTAGGGAAATGACCCCTAATTGACGCGAATCCTAAAGATAGATCTATGGACCTTGACACGTCCCATTCGGGTTACGAATGCTTTAGTACTTCGATTATCATATCCGATGAGAGTCCCGGAATGATGGGGATATTCTATATGCATCCTGTTAGTTCGGTTATCAAGCGTTCACCATATGAATGATTTTTATCTCTATGCAGTGCGAAATGCCTGATATGAGATGATGTTTATGAGAAATGGAAATGAAAATCTTGTGGTCTATTAAATTAATGGAAATGATTGTTTATGATGAACTAATGAACTCACCAACCTTTTGGTTGACACTTTAAAGCATGTTTATTCTCAGGTATTAAGGAAATCTTCCGATGTGCATTTGCTCATTTTAAAGATATTACTTGAAGTCATTCATGGCATATTTCAAAAGACGTTACATTCGAGTCATTGAGTTCATCAAGATTGATAATAAGTCATTCATAGTTTGGATATATTATGAGATAGCATGCATGCCTGTCAACTTTCATTGTAATGAAAGTTTGTCTTTTAAAAACGAATGCAATGTTTGTAAAATGTATCATATATAGGTCAAATACCTCGCAATGTAATCATATGTTATTGTATTCGTCCTTACGGATTAGGACGGATCGTCTCATGTGGTATCAGAGTGGTGGTCTTAGCGAACCAGGTCTTGCATTAGTGTGTCTAATTGATAGTTATTTAGATGCATTAGTGAGTCTAGACTTCGACCGTGTCTGCATGTCAAAAGTTTTGCTTATCATTTCTAGTCGGAAATCATCTGCTTATCATCCTTAGGAAATTACCTGCTTATTATTCATAGTCTAGACACATCTTACTGCATTAATTGCATGAATAGTGTATACACAAAATTCATATCTTAGCGTATCTGTTACTGTAAACTTTGTCTGACATATTCCGTAAATTCCTCCGTAATCCACGAAATCTTTTGTTATATATATATATATATATATATATATATATATATATATATATATATATATATATATAGATATTCTATGTAATTAGAATACCATCTGATAGCTGGAAAATCATTTCATATCGACAATCCTGTAACTGATCGTGTCAGACGGATCCTGTACCAAATTCGAATTCATATAATTCCGAAGACAATTCTGAAGACTCTGAAGGTAGTGTGACCGAAGTGTCCCAACTGGTTGACTGCACTTCTTTCTGGAGGAGATGGGGATGGGTTCGAGACATACTCACTCGCTGGAGAAATGAAGAGGGAGAACCCTACCGCTAACTAAATTTACCTCCCGACATCGGAGAACTTGACGTGTTCACAGGTCAACCAATCCGCAATACCATTTTTACACTCTTTGCTAGAATATTCTGCCTCGAAGAACGCATTCATAGAGTTATGTTGGTGATTCAACCTCTATTCCCTACTAATAATCATGTAGGATTAGTGGAAGAAGTCAGGGAGCTTCATGCTAGGTTTGAAGAAAGAATGGAGTCTCTAGAAAGTACAGTACGCAATTTGGACGATAGACTTAAGTCTACAACATCAACATCCACACCAATACCACTAACAACCTAAGTTTCAACATCACACGCCTCAACATCACAATCTATACCTCAAGCATAATCATCATTCTACATATCGTTCTACATCATTTATCTTCGTTCGAAATGATGATTATGTAATCTCTAATGTTTTAGAGATTATATATTCTTATTCTAACGGTAAATCAAATGAGGTTAATATCACATTACCTCATTAAATCCATGATTACATATGAAGAAAATATATATGTATATATGTTTTCATAAAGATTGTAGTTAAAAATTCTTTTGTACAAACTATTAATGGTGAAAATATTTTAACGGGTAGGTAATACCCGAAGAATATTTAGATTTAACATTAATAAGTTACACTGTACATTCTTCGAATCAGATTCAACAGTCATTTACTATCCTACTTACATCCACAGATATACGAATCCGTTCACTACAGAATAACCATTTTCATTCAATTTCATATTTGGATTTTGACTTATCAGAATCCAACAAGTGGCATAATGAAGAAAAAAAATATTTGACAAAAATAAAATTTGTTAGAAACAAACAAAATAACTATGAAAAATTTTGTTAAGAATCCACGCTAACTATTCCTAGCTAACTGTTCCCAGCTAACTATTCCTAATTCCCTGTTACATTTTAATTATCGCAATTTAATTATCGCAATTTAATTATCGCAATTTTAATTCTCGCAATTTTATTTATCGTCATTTAATTTCTGTTATTTATTTTACGCACTTTAAATATCGTCGAATAAATCGGGATACGTATACAATGTTTTGACATATCATATCGACGTCATCTACATATATTATTTGGAATAACCATAGACACTCTATGTGCAGTAATTCTTGAGTTAGCTATACAGGGTTGAGGTTGATTCTAAAATAATATATATACCTTGAGTTATGATCGAGTCTGAGACATGTATACAATGGGTCACGATACGTATTAATTAATTCGAATATTATATATTAAACTGTATATGAATCATTGAACTATTAACTATGGACTACTAACATTAGACAATTAAAATGAATTAAAATATTGATTATAACCTATGAAACTAAACATTTCTTCAAGTTTGCCACTTGATTTCATTTTAAACCTCATTTGTATCTTGACGATTACAATATGCGTTCAAACCTTTCATGATTCTTAAAAACATCTCAATCGAGAGGATGAACCAACCGCACTTCGTCTACGGAAGGAAAGATTTATGCATATAGTTATACACCTGAAAAACACTCGAAAATTGAGTAAACGTTTAACCCGAATTTCGTGCTAGCTCCTTTGGCGTTGTTATTACCAAAAATAACTTTGCAATTCCTTTTCAAATTAGCCAATTTTGTCACAACTCCATCAAATCAACATCGACCTTTCATTCGAATAAGTCTTATTATAACCTCGATATATACGTTGCCCTTTCATCATCATTACCGGAGAACCTTTTATATCTCACCACATTAGCAGTAAACTTACCAACAACTTCATTGATCTTTAAGCCTCTCCGAAAAATTACTATACTTATTCATTAAAACCCTATCATATACTCATCCGCATCTTGTAACGAGAACTGCCATACCAAATACTGGGAATCAGCAATCAGTACTTTAGAAACTCGCAGCATGTCTACATCAACAGTTATATGTATAAAATTTATCTCTTAGAATTATGATCTTCTATTCTGAAATTCTGAAAAGCACCCAGCCTACGAATCAATACACTGAACTTTGAAAAAGCTGAATGAAGCAGCAGAAACTGTAGACAACCGAAACAGTCAAAATTTTGATGATAAAGAATAGTGTGTTGGCAAAGCTCATAAAGAGTTTGAAACTGAAAAATGGATTGAGCAAACCATTAAGGAGACTCTGAACAAATCACAAGGACTAAACTTGTACATAAAGAATCCTGATGATTCTGTTTCTGATGAAATCTTTAGCGAATACCTTGCTTATGACTCTAAACTTTTACGAACAAATCTTCATCATCATCCATTGATACTAGAAATTCTAAGATATCCTCGTATCTTTCATTATAAATATCCTCCATATTTCTGAAGATGTTTTCATAACTATTCTTATCTGAAATTATTAATCTCTTCGCTCTATCAGTGTTACATCATATAAGAAACTGTTAGTTTCTATATTCTGTAAACCTTCGAGTTTGAATTATGAATATTTTTGAAGTAGTTTTGGGAACTGAAGCATGAGTTAGTATAATATAATGACACTTGATCAACGTGATTATATTACAGTAAGTCATGCTGAGTTTCCAATGGAACGTGATGGTTCACAGATCCAACCCTCATCATGTGTCATGTTACACGACTCTTTCATTCTACTTAATATCTAAGCATATCACGAAAATATTTTCCTTGATATTTCTATTTTTCCGTAATTCCGACAGTTTGCTAATAAATCGTGTGATTACATTTTCTTTCTGATTAGAAGATTTCTTTAAATTTCTTGAATTCCAAAAATCCACAGCGACTACATCAAAAGTTAAATCTCTATCACAATCTTTTATGACAGCTTCACTTGTACGCTTCACATAATCGAATCGTTTTATCTATATTAATCAAAAATGATAAAACTCAATTTAGCAACTCATTTTCGTCATGAAAACATTTTTATTGTTAGCCATGACGACCTCACTCAAATTTTGGGACGAAATTTCTTTAACGGGTAGGTACTGTAACTACCCAAAAATTTTTGACTAATTTTAAATCAAACTCTCGATACGATTTTTATATTTTGACTCGATAAGCAAAGTCTGTTAGGTTGAGTCTCAAAAATTTTGAGCTGTTTTCATGTATGCAATTGACCTTCGACTATTCCCGAAGATTCACGAACCATTATTTGTAAATAAATGTAAATGTAAATATAAATATATGTATATATAATAACTTAAAATAATAATATACGATATAATTAAATTGTTATTAAAAATAAATCTATATATATAGAGTATATTAAATATAATTATTTAATGATTGTAATACTCGTTGGACGTTTCAATTATTATTTAGAGAAGTTTAATTCGAACTTATGTGATTTTAAGATAAACGATGATCCGAAAATGAGTTATATAAACTATAGGCTTATTAAAATAATAAATAGGAACTATTTGTTTAACTTTAAAAAATTTTATATTTTACTTGGGATTGGGAGTAAATAATTAAGGTAATTCTTATTTAATAATTAATGATCGAATTTTATTCCATAATGACCAATTTTATACCATAATGACTAAAATAAATAAAGGAATTTAATATCAAAATTGGGGATTTTTCTGAATAACTTTATCCGTCACTGATTATCAACGTACCACGATATAATACTTCGTATTATTAACGTCGGTAACTAAATAACAAACAAGAAGGCTGATCACTGTTTTCTCTCAACTTCTCATTTGAAATTAAGATACTTTATTATTATATTAATATTAATTATATATATATATATATATATATATATATATATATATATATATATATATATATATATATATATACGATACATATATGATTTAGGTCATCGATCATAAAAGACTTCCACTTTTTCTTTTGTCTACCCACTATCATCAACTTATATTTTGTGCATCTATTTCAATGAAACCACCACTTTTTAACTTTCTGTTTTCCTTCTATATCAACCGTCCCACCACTATCATATCTACCAATTAACTAGCACAATAATTAGTAATATCTTTAATTAGTCAAATACGAAACCAACAACTAGTACAGGGACTATCGACTTAATTTTGTCACTTCTTTTCGTTGTCTTTCTTTTATCACAAAGGTAAAGATTTTGCAATGAATGTAACAAAACTAGAAATTATATAATAGAGGCTGCTATACTATTAATATCACTTTTCTTAACACGTTTTTAATTTTTAATGGAACATACTGTTTTGCTTTTGAATCATTCATAAACTTTTCTCTATTATGTACTCATACTAATAACAATTGAAAAGATCACAAAACAAATCATGCTAAGTTTCCTGTCTCCTTTTTCTCTCATAAACCACCTTGTAACCAAAACCCATTTGATTTCTTTGTTGTACAAAACCGAACCTCAACCTCACTTTGATCAACTTGCCATAATATAAGATTATATATGTGAGATACATATAGAGATGGGATTCAGGAACCATCACCACCACAAACCCATGTAGACCACCAACCCAACAACATCGCCACCATACACCGTACACCACCCTCACTTTTGGGCTTGTGTGGTTCTTTTAAACATCACTACCTACACACCACCTTTGAAAAAAATCTTCGTTGAATCATCTCTTCCTTCGTGTTCCTATCGACTCAAGGCCGACAACTTTCACCATTCAATCGGCTGCCATCACCATGTGACAACAGCCATCTTCCACCATCACCCTTGCTGCAACCACATGTCCATCATCACAACCACCCTCATCCGACGAGCTTCATCAAACAACCACCACCAATTGCTACTTTGTTACTATTTCGATCACCATTAACAAACCCACTTATATTCTTTTTCTACATCAAACTTACTACCATATTTTTACATCATCACCGTCGCTACTCCAAACACCACACACATTGAACCTTGCTACTACTTTTACTTAGCTATTTTCCTACTTCTGCAACCGTAAACAATAAACTCAACACCAAACCTTTATGCTTCACTCCTCTACCTATTTATACATGTTGCATCTGTTATTTTCTATTGTCCCTACGACAAACCTCCACCATCTTCAATCCTTCCATGTTTCAGTGCATGGGTAATGAGTGATGTTCTATTTCTTGGTTTACACTAGGGCCGACAATCAATTACCTATCAACTAACTCCTTTAAAAAAATGATAATAATATAAAAGAGGAAACAGGCTATATGTGCGTGTGATATAGCCTTCTACAACAATAAAAAAATATATAAAAAATAAAATAAAAAAAAGAGTCGACTACCAGAATGCTTGCTTCATTTTTTTTCTTTGCCTTGGGCCAACGTATTTCATTTTGTATTTTTAGAACCATGGACTTATTCGATTGTTGGGCCATAATCAACTTTTCTGTTGGGCCTTGAACATGTGTTTCTATTTGGGCCGAATTGTTACCCATCTATGTTGGCAAGAATTGATTTTTTTCCATTTTTATTGATCGAAGGAAGTAAATAAAAATAACGATGATGTATGTTGATGGTAACGAATTGAGGATGATAAAGATGATTATGATTATGATCATGTCATGATTATGATTATGATTATAAGATGTTGGTGATTTGTGTAATTTTAAGAAGAAGAAGAAGAAGAAGAAGAAGAAGAAGAAGAAGAAGAAGAAGAAGAAGAAGAAGAAGAAGAAGAAGAAAACAGATATGAAACGGGTTAAATATAAATGGTACATGAATAATTTTAGAAAAATCGAAATGGAAGAATGGTTAAGGGTGTTAACAGTTAAACGAGAGGTCGTGGGTTTGAGCCCGGGCAGCGGCACTATATTTTTTAGCCTATTCTTGTGAGGTATAATTTTATTATTATTATTATTATTATTTCATTATTATTATTATTGTTATTATTATTATTATTATTTATTATTGTTGTTAAGTAATTATTATTATTACCAATATTAGTAATAAGATTATTAGTATAATTAATATTATTATCATTTTTGTTATTACTAAGTATTATCAATAAGTATTATTATTAGTATTATGATTATGATTATTATTATTATTATTATTAAAATAATATAATCTATTATTATTATCATTAATATTAGTATTATTATCATATTTATAATTATTATTATCATTATTATTTTTATTATCATTATTATTATAATTTTTAACCTTAATATTATTATCATTAACCCGAAATATTATTATTATTATTATTATTATTATTATTATTATTATTATTATTATTATTATTATTATTATTATTATTATTATTATTATTATTATTATTATTATTATTACAAATAAAATGACTAATGTTAATACCAAAATTATTATTATTATCAATATCATTATTAAATATAATTATTAGTATTATTATCATTATTTTAGTATTATCATAATTATTATTTAACAAATAAAAGATATTTATATAGAAATATATTTATTACATATATCATAAATATATCTAATTTACTAGTTAATATAAAAATAACATATATAGATATATATATATAATATTGGAAATAATAAATACAACACTATTTTAAATAAGTGATGTATTAAATAATTAATATAAATAACCTAGTCTAAATGCTATTAATTGTTATTATGTTTTTTAATATATATATAACTGATATAGGTTCGTGAATTCGAAGCCAACCCTACACTTGTTCAAAGTCGTCATATGTATTTTTGCTACGAAATACAGTATAGTGAGTTTCATTTGCTCCCTTTTTAAATGCTTTTGCAATATATATTTTTGGGCTGAGAATACATGCACTGCTTTTATAAATGTTTTACAAAATAGACACAAGTAATTGAAACTACATTCTATGGTTGGATTATCGAAATCGAATATGCCCCTTTTTAGCTTGGTAGCCTAAGAATTAGGGAAATGGCCCCTAATTGACGCGAATCCTAAAGATAGATCTATGGACCTTGACACATCCCATTCGGGTTACGAATGCTATAGTACTTCGATTACCCTATCCGATGAGAGTCCCGAAATGATGGGGATATTCTATATGCATCCTGTTAGTTCGGTTATCAAGCGTTCACCATATGAATGATTTTTATCTCTATGCAGTGCAAAATGCCTGATATGAGATGATGTTTATGAGAAATGGAAATGAAAATCTTGTGGTCTATTAAATTAATAGAAATGATTGTTTATGATAAACTAAGGAACTCACCAACCTTTTGGTTGACACTTTAAAGCATGTTTATTCTCAGGTATTAAGAAAATCTTCCACTGTGCATTTGCTCATTTTAATATATTACTTGGAGTCATTCATGGCATATTTCAAAAGACGTTGCATTCGAGTCGTTGAGTTCATCAAGATTGATAATAAGTCATTCATAGTTAGGATATATTATGAGATAGCATGCATGCCTGTCAACTTTCGTTGTAATGAAAGTTTGTCTTTTAAAAACGAATGCAATGTTTGTAAAATGTATCATATAGAGGTCAAATAACTCGCAATGTAATCATATGTTATTGTATTCGTCCTTACGGATTAGGACGGGTCGTCTCATCTACCATATCTCAAACGATCTCAATTGTCTCATTTTGACTTTCAAGCTCACGTCTTGTTTAAATGCCTTTCGTGTGTCGTGACCCACCCCTCGCCAAAAGCAAGGGTGGCATTGCTGCTTTTGTTCCTTTTGTTCCTTTTGCTCACCGTCTACAAACCTCAATAATCCGCACTAAAGTTGAACCAATTGATGAACTTCCACCGTAAACCACAATCTATACCTAAACAAGGAGATCACCCAAACTACTACCATAAATAGAACACAACCCGTTTTTAAGGAAATTCAAGCAATGGTGTTTGCTATGGCGAGTGCTTACAATCCTATTATTGCACATGATATGCTTGAAAGCTTGGAAGATGATTACGTAGAATCATCCATACCAAGAGCACATATAAGATACATAACAATATATCAAACAACCGCAACCAAACATTTATGGGATGATTCTTTTTCCGAAATGCCAACTTTCCCAGAATATTATTTCGAAGATGATATCGATTGAGATTAATGGTGTTTGTTCACCCTCGTAAACAATTTTAATGAAAAAAATCGAAAATTATTTAATTTAAATTATATGAAAAATAAATAATGAGTACAAATACTACTTGTCTCGCTCGATTTGATTCCTCGATCTCTCATTCTTTGTAGATGTAAATCATCAATGACGCTGAATCTTCATCAAAGACAGACAGGTGATTTGATTCCTCTAGTTTCCACGCTCGATTTGTCTTAATTACTATTACCCTTACTATTACCATTATTGTTTGCATAAATTGATCCAAAGTTAGATATAAATTACTGTTGATTCTGATCTAGTTGTTAAAAATCGCGTCCATTTTGGGTTTCAATCCATGACACAATGTTTCTTTATTTATTGCATCTATTTCACTGATAACTAGCATGTAAAATGACATTTTTACTCATTTATATTATTAGGATTATGTATATGTATATGTATTCAAAGGATCTACTAAGCAAATAAATAAGGTGCATGATCAATATTTGGAGTTTGTTACACTAGAGGATAATTTATTCTCTTTAGTAGATAAGTCTTATTATGTTCAATAGAATGATGCTAAAGATCCAAACATAAGTTCAAGTGTTTTATGGAAAGGTCACCAAATCCCGCAACATCAAGTAAATTCCCGTCTGCAACCTGAACACCACCAGAACAACACCTAAAATTTACAATCTCTTTTATGTATGGGAAACAAGGCACCTGAATCCAAACCCAAGGTTCGTCAAGAAACTCCTTGTGGCACACTAAAGCATCATCAACCAACCTCGTTGTATTCTCACCCACCTTCATACCCGGGCACTGCTGAAATGTCCCGTTCTTATTGATTAAAAACGTTCCATATTAATTGATTTCGTTGCGAGGTTTTGACCTCTATATGAGACATTTTTCAAAGACTGCATTCATTTTTAAAACAAACCATAACCTTTATTTCATAAATAAAGGTTTAAAAAGCTTTACGTAGATTAAATGATAATCTAAAATATCCTGTTTACACACGACCATTACATAATGGTTTATAATACAAATATGTTACATCAAAATCAGTTTCTTGAATGCAGTTTTAACACAATATCATACAAACATGGACTCCAAATCTTGTCCTTATTTTAGTATGCAACAGCGGAAGCTCTTAGTATTCACCTGAGAATAAACATGCTTTAAACGTCAACAAAAATGTTGGTGACTTAGGTTTAACCTATATATATCAAATCGTAACAATAGACCACAAGATTTCATATTTCAATACACATCCCATACATAGAGATAAAAATCATTCATATGGTGAACACCTAGTAACCGACATTAACAAGATGCATATATAAGAATATCCCCATCATTCCGGGACACACTTCGGATATGATATAAATTTTGAAGTACTAAAGCATCCGGTACTTTGGATGGGGTTTGTTAGGCCCAATAGATCTATCTTTAGGATTCACGTCAATTAGGGTGTATGTTCCCTAATTCTTAGATTACCAGACTTAATAAAAAGGGGCATATTCGATTTCGATAATTCAACTATAGAATGTAGTTTCACGTACTTGTGTCTATTTTGTAAATAATTTATAAAACCTGCATGTATCCTCATCCCAAAAATATTAGATTTTAAAAGTGGGACTATAACTCACTTTCACAGATTTTTACTTCGTCGGGAAGTAAGACTTGGCCACTGGTTGATTCACGAACCTATAACAATATATACATATATATCAAAGTATGTTCAAAATATATTTACAAAACTTTTAATATATTTTGATGTTTTAAGTTTATTAAGTCAGCTGTCCTCGTTAGTAACCTACAACTAGTTGTTCACAGTTAGATGTACAGAAATAAATCGATAAATATTATCTTGAATCAATCCACGACCCAGTGTATACATATCTCAGTATTGATCACAACTCAAACTATATATATTTTGGAATCAACCTCAACCCTGTATAGCTAACTCCAACATTCACATATAGAGTGTCTATGGTTGTTCCGAAATATATATAGATGTGTCGACATGATAGGTCAAAACATTGTATACGTGTCTATGGTATCTCAAGATTACATAATATACAATACAAATTGATTAAGTTATGGTTGGAATAGATTTGTTACCAATAGCTAAAATGAGAAAAATTATCCAATCTTGTTTTACCCATAACTTCTTCATTTTAAATCCATTTTGAGTGAATTAAATTGCTATGGTTTCATATTGAACTCTATTTTATGAATCTAAATAGAAAAAGTATAGGTTTATAGTTGGAAAAATAAGTTACAAGTCGTTTTTGTAAAGGTAGTCATTTCAGTCGAAAGAACGACGTCTAGATGACCATTTTAGAAAACATACTTCCACTTTGAGTTTAACCATAATTTTTGGATATAGTTTCATGTTCATAATAAAAATCATTTTCTCATAATAACAACTTTTAAATCAAAGTTTATCATAGTTTTTATTTAACTAACCCAAAACAGCCCGCGGTGTTACTACGACAGCGTAAATCCGATTTTACGGTGTTTTTCTTGTTTCCAGGTTTTAAATCATTAAGTTAGCATATCATATAGATATAGAACATGTGTTTAGTTGATTTTAAAAGTCAAGTTAGAAGTATTAACTTTTATTTGCGAACAAGTTTAGAATTAACTAAACTATGTTCTAGTGATTACAAGTTTAAACCTTCGAATAAGATAGCTTTATATGTATGAATCGAATGATGTTATGAACATCATTACTACCTCAAGTTTTCTGGATAAAGCTACTGGAAATGAGAAAAATGGATCTAGCTTCAAAGGATCCTTGGATGGCTTGAAAGTTCTTGAAGCAGAATCATGACACGAAAACAAGTTCAAGTAAGATTTCCACTCGAAATAAGATTGTTATAGTTATAGAAATTGAATCAAAGTTTGAATATGATTATTACCTTGTATTAGAAAGATAACCTACTGTAAGTAACAAAGGTTTCTTGATCTTGGATGATTACTTGGAATGGATTTAGAAAACTTGGAAGTAAACTTGCAATCTTGGAAGTATTCTTGATTTTATGAAACTAGAACTTTTGGAATTTATGAAGAACACTTAGAACTTGAAGATAGAACTTGAGAGAGATCAATTAAATGAAGAAAATTGAAGAATGAAAGTGTTTGTAGGTGTTTTTGGTCTTTGGTGTATGGATTAGATATAAAGGATATGTAATTTTGTTTTCATGTAAATAAGTCATGAATGATTACTCATATTTTTGTAATTTTATGAGATATTTCATGCTAGTTGCCAAATGATGGTTCCCACATGTATTAGGTGACTCACATGGGCTGCTAAGAGCTGATCATTGGAGTGTATATACCAATAGTACATACATCTAAAAGCTGTGTATTGTACGAGTACGAATATGGGTGCATACGAGTAGAATTATTGATGAAACTGAACGAGGATGTAATTGTAAGCATTTTTGTTAAGTAGAAGTATTTTGATAAGTGTCTTGAAGTCTTTCAAAAGTGTATGAATACATATTAAAACACTACATGTATATACATTTTAACTGAGTCGTTAAGTCATCGTTAGTCGTTACATGTAAATGTTGTTTTGAAACCTTTAGGTTAACGATCTTGTTGAATGTTGTTAACCCATTGTTTATTATAACAAATGAGATGTTAAATTGTTATATTATCATGATATTATGATATATAATATATCTTAGTATGATGTATATACAGTTAAATGTCGTTACAACGATAATCGTTACATATATGTCTCGTTTCGAAATCATTAAGTTAGTAGTCTTATTTTTACATATGTATTTCATTGTTAATACACTTAATAATATATTTACTTATCATTTAATATAATTAATCAAGTGTATCAATATCTTAATATGATTCATATGTACCTAGTAAGACGTTGTTATAACGATAATCGTTATATATATCGTTTTCGAGTTTCTTAAATTAATAGTCTCATTTTTATGTATATAACTCATTGTTAAAATACCTAATGAGATACATACTTATAATAAAATCATGTTAACTATATATATAACCATATATATGTCATCGTATAGTTTTTACAAGTTTTAACGTTCGTGAATCACCGGTCAACTTGGGTAGTCAATTGTCTATATGAAACCTATTTCAATTAATCAAGTCTTAACAAGTTTGATTGCTTAACAAGTTGGAAACACTTAATCATGTAAATAACAATTTCATTTAATATATATATATATATAAACATGGAAAAGTTCAGGTCACTACAGTACCTACCCGTTAAATAAATTTCGTCCCGAAATTTTAAGCAGTTGGAGGTGTTGACGTATCTTCTGGAAATAAATGCGGGTATTTCTTCTTCATCTGATCTTCTCATTCCCAGGTGAACTCGGGTCCTCTACGAGCATTCCATCGAACCTTAACAATTGGTATCTTGTTTTGCTTAAGTCTTTTAACCTCACGATCCATTATTTCGACGGGTTCTTCGATAAATTGAAGTTTTTCGTTGATTTGGATTTCATCTAACGGAATAGTGAGATCTTCTTTAGCAAAACATTTCTTCAAATTCGAGACGTGGAAAGTGTTATGTACAGCCGTGAGTTGTTGAGGTAACTCAAGTCGGTAAGCTACTGGTCCGACACGATCAATAATCTTGAATGGTCCAATATACCTTGGATTTAATTTCCCTCGTTTACCAAATCGAACAACGCCTTTCCAAGGTGCAACTTTAAGCATGACCATCTCTCCAATTTCAAATTCTGTATCTTTTCTTTTAAGGTCAGTGTAGCTCTTTTGTCGACTTTGGGCAGTTTTCAACCGTTATTGAATTTGGATGATCTTCTCGGTAGTTTCTTGTATTATCTCCGGACCCGTAATCTGTCTATCCCCCACTTCACTCCAACAAATCGGAGACCTGCACTTTCTACCATAAAGTGCTTCAAACGGCGCCATCTCAATGCTTGAATGGTAGCTGTTGTTGTAGGAAAATTCTGCTAACAGTAGATGTCGATCCCAACTGTTTCCAAAATCAATAACACATGCTCGTAGCATGTCTTCAAGCGTTTGTATCGTCCTTTCGCTCTGTCCATCAGTTTGTGGATGATAGGCAGTACTCATGTCTAGACGAGTTCCTAATGCTTGCTATAATGTCTGCCAGAATCTTGAAATAAATCTGCCATCCCTATCAGAGATAATAGAGATTGGTATTCCATGTCTGGAGATGACTTCCTTCAAATACAGTCGTGCTAACTTCTCCATCTTGTCATCTTCTCTTATTGGCAGAAAGTGTGCTGATTTGGTGAGACGATCAACTATTACCCAAATAGTATCAAAACCACTTGCAGTCCTTGGCAATTTAGTGATGAAATCCATGGTAATGTTTTTCCATTTCCATTCCGGGATTTCGGGATGTTGAAGTAGACCTCATGGTTTCTGATGCTCAGCTTTGACCTTAGAACACGTCAAATATTCTCCTACGTATTTAGCAACATCGGCTTTCATACCCGGCCACCAAAAATGTTTCTTGAGATCCTTGTACATCTTCCCCGTTCCAGGATGTATTGAGTATCTGGTTTTATGAGCTTCTCTAAGTACCATTTCTCTCATATCTCCAAATTTTGGTACCCAAATCCTTTCAGCCCTATACCGGGTTCCGTCTTCCTGAATATTAAGATGCTTCTCCGATCCTTTGGGTATTTCATCCTTTAAATTTCCCTCTTTTAAAACTCCTTGTTGCGCCTCCTTTATTTGAGTAGTAAGGTTATTGTGAATCATTATATTCATAGATTTTACTCGAATGGGTTCTCTGTCCTTCCTGCTCAAGGCGTCGGCTACCACATTTGCCTTCCCCGGGTGGTAACGAATCTCAAAGTCGTAATCATTCAACAATTCAATCCACCTACGCTGCCTCATATTCAGTTGTTTCTGATTAAATATGTGTTGAAGACTTTTGTGGTCGGTATATATAATACTTTTGACCCCATATAAGTAGTGCCTCCAAGTCTTTAATGCAAAAACAACCGCGCCTAATTCCAAATCATGCGTCGTATAATTTTGCTCGTGAATCTTCAATTGTCTAGACGCATAAGCAATCACCTTCGTTCATTGCATTAATACACAACCGAGACCTTGCTTTGATGCGTCACAATAAATCACAAAATCATCATTCCCTTCAGGCAATGACAATATAGGTGCCGTAGTTAGCTTTTTCTTCAATAACTGAAACGCTTTCTCTTGTTCATCCTTCCATTCAAATTTCTTCCCTTTATGCGTTAATGCAGTCAAGGGTTTTGCTATTCTGGAAAAGTCTTGGATGAACCTTCTGTAGTAACCAGCTAGTCCTAAAAACTGGCGTATGTGTTTCGGAGTTTTCGGGGTTTCCCACTTTTCAACAGTTTCTATCTTTGCCGGATCCACCTTAATACCTTTTTTGTTCACTATGTGACCGAGGAATTGAACTTCTTCCAACCAAAATGCACACTTTGAAAATTTAGCGTACAATTCTTCCTTCCTCAATACTTCTAACACCTTTCTCAAATGTTCACCGTGTTCTTGGTCATTCTTTGAGTAAATAAGTATGTCATCAATGAAAACAATGACAAACTTGCCAAGGTATGGTCCACACACTCGGTTCATAAGGTCCATGAACACAGCTGGTGCATTAGTTAAACCAAACGACATGACCATTAACTAGTAATGACCGTAACGTGTTCTGAAAGCAGTCTTTGGAATATCATCTTCTTTCACCCGCATTTGATGATACCCGGAACGTAAGTCAATCTTTGAATAAACAGACGAGCCTTGTAGTTAATCAAATAAGTCGTAGATTCTCGGTAGTGGGTAGCGGTTCTTGATGGTAAGTTTGTTCAACTCTCGGTAGTCGATACACAACCTGAATGTACCATCTTTCTTCTTGATAAACAAAACAGGAGCTCCCCACGGTTATGTGCTTGGTCGAATGAAACCACGCTCTAAAAGTTCTTGTAATTGGCTTAGCAGTTCTTTCATCTCGCTGGGTGCGAGTCTGTAAGGAGCACGAGCTATTGGTGCAGCTCCTGGTACAAGATCTATTTGAAATTCAACGGATCGATGTGGGGGTAATCCCGGTAATTCTTTCGGAAATACATCGGGAAATTCTTTTGTGACGGGAACATCATTGATGCTCTTTTCTTCAGTTTGTACTTTCTCGACGTGTGCTAGAACAGTATAGCAACCTTTTCTTATTAGTTTTTGTGCCTTCAAATTACTAATAAGATGTAGCTTTGTGTTGCCCTTTTCTCCGTACATCATTAAGGGTTTTCCTTTTTCTCGTATAATGCGAATTGTATTTTTGTAATAAACGATCTCTGCTTTCACTTCTTTCAACCAGTCCATACCGATTATCACATCAAAACTCCCTAACTCTACTGGTATCAAGTCAATCTTAAATGTTTCGCTAACCAGTTTAATTTCTCGATTCCAACATATATTATCTGCTAAAATTAATTTACCATTTGCTAATTCGAGTAAAAATTTACTATCCAATGGCGTCAATGGACAACTTAATTTAGCACAAAAATCTATACTCATATAGCTTCTATCCGCACCCAAATCAAATAAAACGTAAGCAGATTTATTGTCAATAAGAAACGTACCCGTAACAAGCTCCGGGTCTTCCTGTGCCTCTGCCGCATTAATATTGAAAACTCTTCCGCGGCCTTGTCCATTAGTGTTCTCCTGGTTCGGGCAATTTCTAATAATGTGGCCCGGTTTTCCACATTTATAACAAACTACATTGGCATAACTTGCTCCAACACTACTTGCTCCGCCATTACTCGTTCTGACACCATTTGTTCCTTTCGTTCTGTTAACCCCTGGTCCGTAGACCTCACACTTCGCCGCGCTATGACCATTTCTTTTACACTTGTTGCAAAATTTGGTGCAGAACCCCGAGTGATACTTTTCACACCTTTGGCATAGCTGCTTCTGATTGTTGTTGTTGTTGCGGTTGTTATTGTTGTTGGGATGATTGTTGTAGTTGCTGCTGTTGTTGTTGTTGTTGTTGTTGTTGTTGTTGGGCCGTTTGTTGTAGTTGCGATTGATGTTGCGATTGTTGGGATAATTGTTGCGATTATTATTGTAATTGCTGTTGTTGTTGTATTGGTGATTCTTATCACCGTTTTCCTCCCACTTTCTTTTGACTTGCTTCACATTGGCCACTTCAGCCATCAGTTCTTTAATTCTTTCCTCAATCTAGTTCACTAGTTTGTGAGCCATTCTACATGCCTGTTGTATGGAGGCGGGCTCCTGTGAACTTATATCTTCTTGGATTCTTTCCGGTAATCCTTTCACAAACGCGTCGATCTTCTCTTCCTCATCTTCGAACGCTCCCGGACACAATAGGCACAATTCTGTGAATCGTCTTTCGTACGTGGTAATATCAAATCCTTGGGTTCGTAACCCTCTAAGTTCTGTCTTGAGCTTATTGACCTCGGTTCTGGGACGGTACTTCTCGTTCATCAAGTGCTTGAATGCTGACCACGGTAGTGCGTACGCATCATCTTGTCCCACTTTCTCTAGATAGGTATTCCACCATGTTAACGCAGAACCTGTGAAGGTATGCGTAGCGTACTTCACTTTGTCCTCTTCAGTACACTTACTTATGGCAAACACCGATTCAACCTTCTCGGTCCACCGTTTCAATCCGATCGGTCCTTCAGTTCCATCAAATTCCAAAGGTTTGCAGGCAGTGAATTCTTTGTAGGTGCATCCTACACGATTTCCTGTACTGCTAGATCCAAGGTTATTGTTGGTATGTAGCGTAGCCTGTACTGCGGCTATGTTTGAAGCTAGAAAAGTACGGAATTCCTCTTCATTCATATTCACAGTGTGCCGAGTAGTCGGTGCCATTTCCTTCAAAATAGTCAAATGGAACAAGTTAATCATACAGAATATTAAGAGTAGTTAATAGTATTTCGTAGCATAATATGAACTCATTTATAAAATCTTTTTCTTCATATTAGCGTTTTATAAGTTTAAATTCGAGTAGTACCTACCCGTTAAGTTCATACTTAGTAGCTAATATACAATTCAACTACTACAATTCTATATGAAAAACTGATTATAATAATATTTCACGTTCAAACTTTTATACAATATTTTACAAACTTACAATACCGCTTATTTTACATAAAGCATGAAATATATCACACAATAACTTTGATACAAGATAGTTGTGAAGATAATTCTAGCTAGTACACAAGTCGTTCAGCAAAGGCAATAAAGACACGTAATTCATACGTCCAGAAACAAGTCATGCATTCTGGTTTTACTAGGACTACTTCCCATCCTTGGTCTTGTGGAACATAACCGTTATGGCCGTTGATAAGACAGCGTGTTGTAACGTCGTCAAAGGGACGAGGGTTACGTAATGACCAACAGTCTCGTAATAACCTAAAGACCTCATTTCTTACCCCAATTACCGACTCCGTCACTTGTGGGAACATTTTGTTTAATAGCTGTAGCCCGGTGTTCTTTTTCTCACTTTGGTGAGAAGTGAACATTACTAACCCGTAAGCATAGCATGCTTCTTTATGTTGCATGTTAGCCGCTTTTTCTAAATCATGAAGTCCTATATTCGGATACATTGAGTCAAAATAATTTCTTAACCCGTTGCGTAAAATAGCATTTGGGTTCCCCGCAATATATGCGTCAAAGTAAACACATCGTAACTTATGGGTTTCCCAATGTGATATCCCCCATCTTTCAAACGAAAGTCTCTTATAAACCAAGACATTCTTGGAACGTTCTTCGAATGTCTTACAAACTGATCTCGCCTTAAATAGTTGTGCCGAGGAATTCTGACCGACTCTAGACAAGATTTCATTAATCATGTCTCCGGGTAGGTCTCTTAAAATATTGGGTTGTCTATCCATTTTGTGTTTTTAAACTGTAAAATAGACAAGAGTTAGATTCATAAAAAATACTTATTAATACAAGCAATTTTTACATATATCATAAAGCATAAGCACACTATATTACATATATTACACCACACGAATACAACTATCTTATTCCGACTCGCTCGTTTCTTCTTCTTCGGTTTTGGTTCGTTTTGCCAAGTTTCTAGGGATATATGATGTTCCCCTAATACTAGCTGTCATTTTCCACAACGGTTTAGAAAAACCTGGTGGTTTAGAGGTTCCCGGGTCATTGTTACAACTTAAGGACTTCGGGGGTTGACGATACATATAAAGTTCATCGGGGTTGGAATTAGATTTCTCTATTTTTATGCCCTTTCCCTTATTATTTTCTTTTGCTTCTTTAAATTCAGTTGGGGTAATTTCTATAACATCATCGGAATTCTCGTCGGAATCCGATTCATCGGAGAATTGGTAATCCTCCCAATATTTTGCTTCCTTGGTGGAAACACCATTGACCATAATTAACCTTGGTCGGTTGGTAGAGGATTTTCTTTTACTTAACCGTTTTATTATTTCCCCCACCGGTTCTATTTCCTCCTCCGGTTCCTCCTCTTCCGGTTCTGATTCTTCTTCCGGTTCTGATTCTTCTTCCGGTTCCTCTTCGGGAACTTGTGAATCAGTCCAATATATATTCGACTCTTCGTTATTATTAGGTGAGTCAATGGGATTTGTGCTAGAGGTAGACATCTATTACACAATATCAAACATGTTAAGAGATTAATATATCACATAATATATACATGTTAATTGTGACGACCCGGAAATTTTCGACTAAATTTAAATTTTATCTTTATATTATTCTGACACGATAAGCAATGTTTGTTAAGTTAAATCTCAAGGATTTTAAACTATGTTTATACATTCATTTAAACCTCGACCAAATTCCAATGATTCACGAACCATTAAATGAACATATATGAATATGTATGTATATGTATATATGTTATAAATTGAAAATGTCAACAAAGTATTTAAACATATAATGCTTTATATGAACGTATTTGTTTCAATATGATTATCGATGAAATTAAATAAAATATATTAAATGATTGAATTATCAGAAACATTGAATTATGATTACAAGTCTCTGTTGAGAGGTCCACTATGATTTGAGAAAATCTATTCCTCTTAACGATATTCGGAATAATTTGTAAAGCTATTTATAAATATAAATAAAAAGTGTCATTTACGAAAGTTAGACAAAAGCTAGTGGAGAATTGGTTTCCATAATATTCTATTAATCTATTTTCAAACGTACAAAAACGTTTTCAGTTTAAAAAGAACTTTATTATTAAAACGTATATAACTTTTATAAATATCTAGAATCACTTTTGACAACTCATTACTTAACCAGTATAATAAATATAACGATATTTATATTTTATTTCATTAAATATATATAACGATTTAAATTAATATTATATATATTTATATGCGTATTATACATACATAGTTTTTATACTTTTACTATACTTTAACTTTACCTTTACTTTACTTTTACTTTACTTTAACTTTAATAATTCACTTTAATAATTCATACTTTAATAATTCACTTTAATAATTCATACTTTAATAATTCATACTTTAATAATTCACTTTAATAATTCATACTTTAATAATTCACTTTAATAATTCATACTTTAATAATTCACTTTAATAATTCATACTTTAATAATTCACTTTAATAATTCAAAAATCTATTATAAATAGAATTCAATAGGTTTCATTATTTCATAGAAACTTGAAAATATATTTCTCTAAAACTCTCTCAATCGATTTATATATATATGCTCTGTATTATTTCAAGATATTATTAGTATACATAAAATATTACGACGGAGTGATGTCCGAGTGATTTCAAAATAGTTTTTTTAAATGAGTCGAAGCTAAGGAAATTATGGGTTATAGCTATGGAGGTGATGGGTATGGTTTATGGGTATGCTCGTGAGGTCAATCTAGTGTTTATGATCTCCGTTGCGCCTACGTACTTTCCTGCAATATTGAATCTCAATATTGATACGTGAGCACTCATAACTTAACTTTTATATATCAATAGTGTATCCCTGACTAGTGCTCGAGTATATAGGATTATGCATGCTTGTACATTCGATATTGTCCTTAGATAGGTTTGTTGAATCCTGAATTAGATACATATGCTACTGAGATAGGGTATATGATATGCATGTCATTGGAAAGCTAGCGAAAAATTAAGAACTTTTCATTTAGATATCGAATGGTTTCGATGAACGGATTAGAAGTTATAGTCAACTGAATTTTAGTATTATTGTTAAAATGATTATTATTACTATCGTCGTTATTATTTTAATAGAAATATCATTGTTATTATAAAATATCATTATTACTATTATGTTAGTATTATCATTTTATCATAATACCATTTTTAGTAAATATAAATATTGTTATTTTTTTATAGAATAATAATAATTATTATTACAAAATAATACAACTTTTACTTATTATTATTATGATCAATATTATTTTATCAAATAAATAGGGGATACACAGATATTTTTCACCACGCGTAATATAATTACATTAATAATACTTACCACTATAGTTTTACAATATTAAGTGAACTTTATAAATTTTACTACTTAAGATATATAAAAGTATATTTTATCATATATAAACGTTAATATAAATTTTTATTAATAAATGACTTTTATTATTATAAAATCTAATAAATATATTTAAATATATAAAACGACTATAGTTAAGTTATATAATAAACACGTATAAATTTTAGAAGTCATTTTGGGTCAAGTTGACTTTTGCATATTAGTCTCGAGCATTAGGATTGTGGTACACTATGACTTGACCAAAAATTGTTAGACAAATATTGACCAACATATAAATATATATAATTAATATAGGTTCGTGAATCCGAGGCCAACCTTGCACATGTTAAATGACGTTATATGTATTTTTACTACGAAATACAGTATGGTGAGTTTCATTTGCTCCCTTTTTATTTGCTTTTGCAATATATTTTTGGGCTGAGAATACATGCGCTGTTTTATAAATGTTTTACGAAATAGGCACAAGTACTAAAACTAATTCCACGTGGGTTTAAACCAGAAATATACCCTTAGCTTGGTAACATTAAACTACTTGTCTATGTACGGTAGGCGCGAATCCTAAAGATAGATCTATTGGGCCTGACAAACCCCATCCTGACTATGAGATGCTTTAGTACTTCGAGGTTATTTTAAACACACCTGATCTGGGATGCATTCGAGTCATTGAGTTCATCAAGATTATTATTATGTCAATTATAGTTGGATGTATTATCAAATGGTGTGCATGCCGTCAACTTTCGTTGTAAAGAAAGTTTGTCTTTTAAAAACGAATGCAATGTTTGTAAAATGTATCATATAGAGGTCAAATACCTCCCGATGTAATCAACTATTGTGAATCGTTTATAATGTATATGAACGGGTCCTTACAGTTGGTATCAGAGCGATGGTCTTAGCGAACCAGGTCTGCATTAGTGTGTCTAACTGATAGTTGTTAGGATGCATTAGTGAGCCTGGACTTCGACCGTGTCTGCATGTCAAAAGTTTTGCTTATAATTTATGTCGGAAATTGCCTGCTTATCATTCCTAGTCTAGACACGTCTTACTGCATTGATTTCATGAATAGTGTATAGACAAAATTCATATCTTAGCGTATCTGCTAATCTATATCTTAGCGTATCTGTTACTGTAAACTTTGCCTGACATATCCCGTAAATTCCTCCGTAATCTACGAAATCTTTTGCGCTATATATATAGATATTCTATGTAATTAGAATACCACCCGATAGCCGAAAAATCATTTCATATCGAAAAATCCTTTATTCACTCGAACGAAATGGAATTCGTCATTAGTTCAAGTCCCTCGAATTCCGATATGGAATCCCACTCAAGCTCCGAAAGCAGTGTGACCGGAATGGATCAACCAATTAGCCATCATCTATTCTGGATGAATTGGGGATAGGTTCGTAGCCTCTTAAATAATTGGAGACAAGAAGAAGGTGATCCCTTCCATCCACCACATTGCCCTCTTGGCGATGAACCTGAAGCACTTACCAGCGAATCGGTCCGAAACACCATTTTCTCTCTCATTTCCAGAGTATCTCGTCACGATTATATACTACATCAAATTCTAGATTTTATTTATCCGCTCGTTCGAACCGACAATCACCCCGGTGTAATAGAAGAAGTCAACGCGCTTCGTGTTCGAGTAGTGGCTTTAGAGAATATGGTGCAAGGGTTACAAACACCAACAAATAACGAAGTATTAATTCATAATTTCAATTTTATTGAATAAATACTCCGTAAAAGTTATGTAATTTCTAAAGTCTTTAGGGATTATTCAGTTCTAGTTTCAACCGTAAATCAAATGAGTTTAATTTAATATTAACTCATTAAATCTATGTTACATCTGAAGAAAATATGCACATATATATTTTCATAAAGACTGTAACAAAATTCTGTTGTACAAAATATTAATTGTGAAATTTTTTTTAACGGGTAGGTAATACCCGAGAGATATATAAATTCACAATTAATATGTTACATTTTTCGAATCTGATTAAGCAAATCATCAACTATACTCCCAAAATCTCACAACAATATACATTCTTATATAGTAATCAAAACAACCATTCTCACCCAAATTTGATTACGCATTCTGATTTTGACAAATCAAAATCCAAGTCATGATTTAACAGAAGACATCACTCTTAGATTCCTACATCTTTCAAAGCTATACTTTGACTTCAAAACTGTGTAACATCATATGTATATTAATGATTACAAACTGTGTTCAAACTCTCCGAAGTTTTCGAAGACACTTCAAACAATGAACAATCGAGATGATGATCCAACCACATATTACCCACATTTATGTACCTAAAAAGCTCTCGAAGCCAAAGTCATATTTCGATGCGTATCCGTGTCAGACCCTTTGGCATTTATTAGCTAAAATGACTTTTCAATTCCTTTTCAAAGTAGACAGTTTTGTCACAGCTCTAGCAAGTCAACTTTGACTTTTCAGTCGGACTAGTCTTATTATAACCTCGATAGATACGTTGCCCTTTCGTCATCGTTACTGGGGACCTTTCATATCTCGCCACCTTAGCAATAAACTTACCAACAACTTCAATTATCTTTGACTTTTTGAAAAATCATTATATTTATTGAAATCACATCATTTACTCATTCGCATCTTGTAACGAGAATTGTCATACGAATCATCGGAAAACAGTAACCAGTATTTTGAAATCTCGCAGCATGTCTACGCCAATAGTTATATGTGTACGTAAAACGTCTATCTCCTGGACTTACATACTTTGAATGTGAAGTTCTGAAAAATATTTTGAACTGCAAACTAGTTCTTGAAATGCTGACGAAGCATCAAAAACTGTAAACGATCTTTACACTAAAAAGTTTGATGACAAAGAATAGTAAGGTGGTAAAGCTGAGAAAAAGAGAAGGTTTGGAACTGGAAAACGGATTGAACAGACTATGAAGGAGGCTGTGGACAAATCACAAAGACTAAATCTGCCTTCAAAGAATCCAAATGAATCAGTGCCTGCTAAAGTCATTAACGAATACCTTACTTTTTATTCTAAACCTTTACAGAAAAATCTTCATCATCATCCATCAATATTAAAAATTCTAAGATATTATCATATCTTTCATTATAAATATCCGCGATATTTCTGAAGATATTTTCACAACTAATCTTATCTGAAGTCATTTATCTCTTTACGCTATCAGTGTTACATCATATAAGAAACTATTAGTTTCTATATTCTATAAACTTTCGAGTTTAAATTATGAATGTTTTGAAGTAGTGTTGGGAACTGAAGCATGAGTTAGTATAATATAATGACACTTGATCAACGTGATTATATTACAGTAAGTCATGCTGAGTTTCTAATGGGACATGACGATTCACAGACCATGCCGTCATCATGTTCCATGTTACACGACTCTTGTATTCTATTTAATCTCTAAAAATATCAAGAATATATTTTCTTGATGATTCGGTCTTTTCAGGGAATTCTGGTAAATTAACAAATCAAGATCGTGCCATTACCATTTCCTTCTTAGAACATTAACTATGTTCATTCTGAAATTCATATCTGCGAATACTGGACCATTACAAACGTTGCTTAATCGCAAGAAGAAGAAACGAAAGGACAAAACTCCAAAATAGAAATTGGAGTATAAATCGCAGCAAATAGAAGGGAGCATTAACTGTGGATGTCAATGATTATAGAAGACAAAAGCAGGGGCTTTGAAATATAAGGGAAGATATAAAACCCAACAACCACCCAAAAATTATAAACTGTATATATCGATGCATATAGCAATATAAAGACACAGAAGAACTAAAAACACTATAAAACCGAGAGTATAGTAGAAGTAAATAGATTCTTCCAGAGGCAGATGAAAAAGAAGAACGACAGATATGAAAGTGAGGAGTATATCGAGAATCAGTACTGGATGAAGCATATTGACAAAAACTTTAAAATATGAGTTGAGGGAGAAAGAATAGAAGGTGTGAGTTGTAAGGAAACGAAGGAGGTGGATTTATAGTGAAATACCCGACAGAGAAATCAAGATGGAATATCGTATTAATTCGAAGAGAATCATAATCTCCTTAATCAACGAAGCATCAAATCCAACATAGATTACAAAGATTTTCTTTAAATTCGGAGATCAATTGTGATGATGTCAAAAGATATGACGAATCACTATAATCTTATTTCCTTCATTTACGATAACTTCCCTCATACGCTTATAGTAATCGAATTATTTTATCCATACTTCTTAGACATGATAAAACTTCATAATCTTTACATCATAATAACATTCTCATTGTTAGCCATAACCACCTCTATCAAATTTCGGGGACAAAATTTCTTTAACGGGTAGGTACTGTGACGACCCGGAAATTTTCGACTAAATTTAAACTTTATCTTTATATTATTCTGACACGATAAGCAATGTTTGTTAAGTTAAATCTCAAGGATTTTAAACTATGTTTATACATTCATTTAAACCTCGACCAAATTTCAATGATTCACGAACCATTAAATGAACATATATGAATATGTATGTATATGTATATATGTTATAAATTAAAAATGTCAACAAAGTATTTAAACATATAATGCTTTATATGAACGTATTTGTTTCAATATGATTATCGATGAAATTAAATAAAATATATTAAATGATTGAATTATCAGAAACATTGAATTATGATTACAAGTCTCTGTTGAGAGGTCCACTATGATTTGAGAAAATCTATTCCTCTTAACGATATTCGGAATAATTTGTAAAGCTATTTATAAATAAAAATAAAAAGTGTCATTTACGAAAGTTAGACAAAAGCTAGTGGAGAAATGGTTTCCATAATATTCTATTAATCTATTTTCAAACGTACAAAAACATTTTCAGTTTAAAAAGAACTTTATTATTAAAATGTATATAACTTTTATAAATATCTAGAATCACTTTTGACAACTCATTACTTAACCAGTAAAATAAATATAACGATATTTATATTTTATTTCATTAAATATATATAACGATTTAAATTAATATTATATATATTTATATGCGTATTATACATACATAGTTTTTATACTTTTACTATACTTTAACTTTACCTTTACTTTACTTTTACTTTACTTTAACTTTAATAATTCACTTTAATAATTCATACTTTAATAATTCACTTTAATAATTCATACTTTAATAATTCATACTTTAATAATTAACTTTAATAATTCATACTTTAATAATTCATACTTTAATAATTCACTTTAATAATTCATACTTTAATAATTCACTTTAATAATTCAAAAATCTATTATAAATAGAATTCAATAGGTTTCATTATTTCATAGAAACTTGAAAATATATTTCTCTAAAACTCTCTCAATCGATTTATATATATATGCTCTGTATTATTTCAAGATATTATTAGTATACATAAAATATTACGACGGAGTGATGTCCGAGTGATTTCAAAATAGTTTTTTTTTAAATGAGTCGAAGCTAAGGAAATTATGGGTTATAGCTATGGAGGTGATGGGTATGGTTTATGGGTATGCTCGTGAGGTCAATCTAGTGTTTATCATCTCCGTTGCGTCTATGTACTTTCCTGCAATATTGATACGTGAGCACTCATAACTTACCTTTTATATATCAATAGTGTATCCCTGACTAGTGCTCGAGTATATAGGATTATGCATGCTTGTACATTCGATATTATCCTTAGATAGGTTTGTTGAATCCTGAATTAGATACATATGCTACTGAGATAGGGTATATGATATGCATGTCATTGGAAAGCTAGCGAAAAATTAAAAACTTTTCATTTAGATATCGAATGGTTTCGATGAACGGATTAGAAGTTATAGTCAACTGAATTTTAGTATTATTGTTAAAATGATTATTATTACTATCGTCGTTATTATTTTAATAGAAATATCATTGTTATTATAAAATATCATTATAACTATTATGTTAGTATTATCATTTTATCATAATACCATTTTTAGTAAATATAAATATTGTTATTTTTTTATAGAATAATAATAATTATTATTACAAAATAATACAACTTTTACTTATTATTATTATGATCAATATTATTTTATCAAATAAATAGGGGATACACAGATATTTTTCACCACGCGTAATATAATTACATTAATAATACTTACCACTATAGTTTTACGATATTAAGTGAACTTTATAAATTTTACTACTTAAGATATATAAAAGTATATTTTATCATATATAAACGTTAATATAAATTTTTATTAATAAATGACTTTTATTATTATAAAATCTAATAAATATATTTAAATATATAAAACGACTATAGTTAAGTTATATAATAAACACGTATAAATTTTAGAAGTCATTTTGGGTCAAGTTGACTTTTGCATATTAGTCTCGAGCATTAGGATTGTGGTACACTATGACTTGACCAAAAATTGTTAGACAAATATTGACCAACATATAAATATATATAATTAATATAGGTTCGTGAATCCGAGGCCAACCTTGCACTTGTTAAATGACGTTATATGTATTTTTACTACGAAATACAGTATGGTGAGTTTCATTTGCTCCCTTTTTATTTGCTTTTGCAATATATTTTTGGGCTGAGAATACATGCGCTGTTTTATAAATGTTTTACGAAATAGGCACAAGTACTAAAACTAATTCTACGTGGGTTTAAACCAGAAATATACCCTTAGCTTGGTAACATTAAACTACTTGTCTATGTACGGTAGGCGCGAATCCTAAAGATAGATCTATTGGGCCTGACAAACCCCATCCTGACTATGGGATGCTTTAGTACTTCGAGGTTATTTTAAACACACCTGATCTGGTGTACTTTAGAGGGTAAAACATGAACGTTAAGGCTTGTTACCGGGTGCCTACAACTTATAGAATACTTTTATACACTTGCGAGTGTACATATATTTATAAACGGAAATCTTGTGATCTATTAATATATTGAAATGATTGTTATGATAAACCTATGAACTCACCAACCTTTTGGTTGACACTTTAAAGCATGTTTATTCTCAGGTATTAAAGAAATCTTCCGCAGTGCATTAGCTCATTTTAAGGATATTACTTGGAGTCATTCATGGCATATTTTGAAAGACGTTGCATTCGAGTCATTGAGTTCATCAAGATTATTATTTTGTCAATTATAGTTGGATGTATTATAAAATGGTGTGCATGCCGTCAACTTTCGTTGTAAAGAAAGTTTGTCTTTTAAAAACGAATGCAATGTTTGTAAAATGTATCATATAGAGGTCAAATACCTCGCGATGTAATCAACTATTGTGAATCGTTTATAATGTATATGAACGGGTCCTTACAGTTGGTATCAGAGCGGTGGTCTTAGTGAACCAGGTCTGCATTAGTGTGTCTAACTGATAGTTGTTAGGATGCATTAGTGAGCCTGGACTTCGACCGTGTCTGCATGTCAAAAGTTTTGCTTATAATTTTTGTCGGAAATTTCCTGCTTATCATTCTTAGTCTAGACATGTCTTACTGCATTGATTTCATGAATAGTGTATAGACAAAATTCATATCTTAGCGTATCTGCTAATCCATATCTTAGCGTATCTGTTACTGTAAATTTTTCCTGACATATCCCGTAAATTCCTCCGTAATCTACGAAATCTTTTGCGCTATATATATAGATATTCTATGTAATTAGAATACCACCCGATAGCCGAAAAATCATTTCATATCGAAAAATCCTTTATTCACTCGAACGAAATGGAATTCGTCATTAGTTCAAGTCCCTCGAATTTCGATATGGAATCCCACTCAAGCTCCGAAAGCAATGTGACAGGAATGGATCAACCAATTAGCCATCATCTATTCTGGATGAATTGAAGATAGGTTCGTAGCCTCTTCAATAATTGGAGACAAGAAGAAGGTGATCCCTTCCATCCACCACATTGCCCTCTTGGCGATGAACCTGAAGCACTTACCAGCGAATCGGTCTGAAACACCATTTTCTCTCTCATTTCCAGAGTATCTCGTCACGATTATATACTACATCAAATTCTAGATTTTATTTATCCGCTCGTTCGAACCGACAATCACCCCGGTGTAATAGAAGAAGTCAACGCGCTTCGTGTTCGAGTAGTGGCTTTAGAGAATATGGTGCAAGGGTTACAAACACCAACAAATAACGAAGTATTAATTCATAAATTCAATTTTATTGAATAAATACTCCGTAAAAGTTATGTAATTTCTAAAGTCTCTAGGGATTATTCAGTTCTAGTTTCAACCGTAAATCAAATGAGTTTAATTTAATATTAACTCATTAAATCTATGTTACATCTGAAGAAAATATGCACATATATATTTTCATAAAGACTGTAATAAAATTCTGTTGTACAAAATATTAATTGTGAAATTTTTTTTAACGGGTAGGTAATACCCAAGAGATATATAAATTCAAAATTAATATGTTACATTTTTCGAATCTGATTAAGCAAATCATCAACTATACTCCCAAAATCTCACAACAATATACATTCTTGTATAGTAATCAAAACAACCATTCTCACCCAAATTTGATTACGCATTCTGATTTTGACAAATCAAAATCCAAGTCATGATTTAACAGAAGACATCACTCTTAGATTCCTACATCTTTCAAAGCTATACTTTGACTTCAAAACTGTGTAACATCATATGTATATTAACGATTACAAACTGTGTTCAAACTCTCCGAGGTTTTCGAAGACACTTCAAACAATGAACAATCGAGATGATGATCCAACCACATATTACCCACATTTATGTACCTAAAAAGCTCTCGAAGCCAAAGTCATATTTCGATGCGTATCCGTGTCAGACCCTTTGGCATTTATTAGCTAAAATGACTTTTCAATTCCTTTTCAAAGTAGACAGTTTTGTCACAGCTCCAGCAAGTCAACTTTGACTTTTCAGTCGGACTAGTCTTATTATAACCTCGATAGATACGTTGCCCTTTCATCATCGTTACTGGGGACCTTTCATATCTCGCCACCTTAGCAATAAACTTACCAACAACTTCAATTATCTTTGACTTTTTGAAAAATCATTATATTTATTGAAATCACATCATTTACTCATTCGCATCTTGTAACGAGAATTGTCATACGAATCATCGGAAAACAGTAACCAGTATTTTGAAATCTCGCAGCATGTCTACGCCAACAGTTATATGTGTACGTAAAACGTCTATCTCCTGGACTTACATACTTTGAATGTGAAGTTCTGAAAAATATTTTGAACTGCAAACTAGTTCTTGAAATGCTGACGAAGCATCAAAAATTGTAAACGATCTTTACACTAAAAAGTTTGATGACAAAGAATAGTAAGGTGGTAAAGCTGAGAAAAAGAGAAGGTTTGGAACTGGAAAATGGATTGAACAGACTATGAAGGAGGCTGTGGATAAATCACAAAGACTAAATTTGCCTTCAAAGAATCCAAATGAATCAGTGCCTGCTAAAGTCATTAACGAATACCTTACTCTTTATTCTAAACCTTTACAGAAAAATCTTTACGTAGATTAAATGATAATCTATAATATCATGTTTACACACGACCATTACATAATGGTTTACAATACAAATATGTTACAACGAAATAAGTTTCTTGAATGCAGTTTTTACACAATATCATACAAGCATGGACTCCAAATCTCGTCCTTATTTAAGTATGCGACAGCGGAAGCTCTTAGTATTCACCTGTGAATAAACATGCTTTAAACGTCAACAAAAATGTTGGTGAGTTATAGGTTTAACCTATATATATCAAATCGTAACAATAGATACAAGATTTCATATTTCAGTACACATCTCATACATAGAGATAAAAATCATTCATATGGTGAACACCTGGTAACCGACATTAACAAGATGCATATATAAGAATATCCCCATCATTCCGGGACACCCTTCGGATATGATATAAATTTTGAAGTACTAAAGCATCCGGTACTTTGGATGGGGTTTGTTAGGCCCAATAGATCTATCTTTAGGATTCGCGTCAATTAGGGTGTCTATTCCCTAATTCTTAGATTACCAGACTTAATAAAAAGGGGCATATTCGATTTCGATAATTCAACCATAGAATGTAGTTTCACTTACTTGTGTCTATTTTGTAAATCATTTATAAAACCTGCATGTATTCTCATCCCAAAAATATTAGATTTTAAAAGTGGGACTATAACTCACTTTCACAGATTTTTACTTCGTTGGGAAGTAAGACTTGGCCACTGGTTGATTCACGAACCTATAACAATATATACATATATATCAAAGTATGTTCAAAATATATTCACAAAACTTTTAATATATTTTGATGTTTTAAGTTTATTTAGTCAGATATCCTCGTTAGTAACCTACAACTAGTTGTCCACAGTTAGATGTATAGAAATAAATCGATAAATATTATCTTGAATCAATCCACAACCCAGTGTATACGTATCTCAGTATTGATCACAACTCAAACTATATATATTTTGGAATCAACCTCAACCCTGTATAGCTAACTACAACATTCACATATAGAGTGTCTATGGTTGTTCCGAAATATATATAGATGTATCGACATGATAGGTCGAAACATTGTATACGTGTCTATGGTATCTCAAGATTACATAATATACAATACAAGTTGATTAAGTTATGGTTGGAATAGATTTGTTACCAATTTTCACGTAGCTAAAATGAGTAGTTTTTACCAATTTTGTTTTGCTCGCCATTTCTTCGTTTCTAATCCATTTTGAGTGATTTAAGCGGCCACGGTTTCATATTGAACTTGACTTTATGAAACTAAACATAAAAGGTATAGGTTTATAGTCGGAAATACAAGTTACAAGTCGTTTTTGAAAGAGGTAGTCATTTCCGTCGAAAGAACGACATCTTGATGACTGTTTTGAAAAACATACTTTCACTTTGAGTTTAACCATGATTTTTGGATATGGTTTCATGTTCATAAGAAAAATCATTTTCCCAGAAGTATAGCTTTTAAATCAAAGTTTTTCATAGTTTTTAATTATCCAAACCAAAACAGCCCCCGGTTGTAACTACGACGGCGTAAATCCGGTTTTATGGTGTTTATCGTGTTTCCGGGTTTTAAATCATTAAGTTAGCATATCATATAGATATAGATCATGTGTATAGTTGATTTTAAAAGTGTAGTTAGAAGGATTAACTTTATTTGCGAACAAGTTTAGAATTAACTAAACTATGTTCTAGTGATTACTAGTTTACCACTTCGAATATGATAGCTTTTTATGTATGAATCGGATGATGTTATGAACATCATTACTACCTTAAGTTCCTTGGATAAACCTACTGGAAAAGAGAAAAATGGATCTAGCTTCAACGGATCCTTGGATGGCTCGAAGTTCTTGAAGCAGAATCATGACACGAAAACAAGTTCAAGTAAGATCATCACTTGAAATAAGATTGTTATAGTTATAGAAATTGAACCAAAGTTTGAATATGATTATTACCTTGTATTAGAATGATAACCTACTGTAAGAAACAAAGATTTCTTGAGGTTGGATGATCACCTTACAAGATTGGAAGTGAGCTAGCAAACTTGAAAGTATTCTTGATTTTATGTAACTAGAACTTGTAGAATTTATGAAGAACACTTAGAACTTGAAGTTAGAATTTGAGAGAGATCAATTAGATGAAGAAAATTGAAGAATTAAAGTGTTTATAGGTGTTTTTGGTCGTTGGTGTATGAATTAGATATAAAGGATATGTAATTTTGTTTTCATGTAAATAAGTCATGAATGATTACTCATATTTTTGTAATTTTATGAGATATTTCATGCTAGTTGCCAAATGATGGTTCCCACATGTGTTAGGTGACTCACATGGACTGCCAAGAGCTGATCATTGGAGCGTATATACCAATAGTACATACATCTAAAAGCTGTGTATTGTACGAGTACGAATACGGGTGCATACGAGTAGAATTGTTGATGAAACTGAACGAGGATGTAATTGTAAGCATTTTTGTTAAGTAGAAGTATTTTGATAAGTTTCTTGAAGTCTTTTAAAAGTGTATGAATACATATTAAAACACTACATGTATATACATTTTAACTGAGTCGTTAAGTCATCGTTAGTCGTTACATGTAAGTGTTGTTTTGAAACCTTTAGGTTAACGATCTTGTTAAATGTTGTTAACCCAATGTTTATAATATCAAATGAGATTTTAAATTATTATATTATCATGATATTATGATGTACGAATATCTCTTAATATGATATATATACATTAAATGTCGTTACAGCGATAATCGTTACATATATGTCTCGTTTCAAAATCATTAAGTTAGTAGTCTTGTTTTTACAAATGAAGTTCATTGTTAATATACTTAATGATATGTTTACTTATCATAATATCATGTTAACTATATATATAACCATATATATGTCATCATATAGTTTTTACAAGTTTTAACGTTCGTGAATCACCGGTCAACTTGGGTGGTCAATTGTCTATATGAAACCTATTTCAATTAATCAAGTCTTAACAAGTTTGATTGCTTAACATGTTGGAAACACTTAATCATGTAAATAACAATTTCATTTAATATATATATAAACATGGAAAAGTTCGGGTCACTACAGTACCTACCTGTTAAATAAATTTCGTCCCGAAATTTTAAGCAGTTGGAGGTGTTGACGTATCTTCTGGAAATAAATGCGGGTATTTCTTCTTCATCTGATCTTCTCATTCCCAGCTGAACTCGGGTCCTCTACGAGCATTCCATCGAACCTTAACAATTGATATCTTGTTTTGCTTAAGTCTTTTAACCTCACGATCCATTATTTCGACGGGTTCTTCGATGAATTGAAGTTTTTCGTTGATTTGGATTTCATCTAACGGAATAGTGAGATCTTCTTTAGCAAAACATTTCTTCAAATTCGAGACGTGGAAAGTGTTATGTACAGCCGTGAGTTGTTGAGGTAACTCAAGTCGATAAGCTACTGGTCCGACACGATCAATAATCTTGAATTGTCCGATATACCTTGGATTTAATTTTCCTCGTTTACCAAATCAAACAACGCCTTTCCAAGGTGCAACCTTAAGCATGACCATCTCTCCAATTTCAAATTCTATATCTTTTCTTTTAATGTCGGCGTAGCTCTTTTGTCGACTTTGGGCGGTTTTCAACCGTTGTTGAATTTGGATGATCTTCTCAGTAGTTTCTTGTATTATCTCCGGACCCGTAATCTGTCTATCCCCCACTTCACTCCAACAAATCGGAGACCTGCATTTTCTACCATAAAGTGCTTCAAACGGAGCCATCTCAATGCTTGAATGGTAGCTATTGTTGTAGGAAAATTCTGCTAACGGTAGATGTCGATCCCAACTGTTTCCAAAATCAATAACACATGCTCGTAGCATGTTTTCAAGCGTTTTTATTGTCCTTTCACTCTGCCCATCAGTTTGTGGATGATAGGCAGTACTCATGTTTAGACGAGTTCCTAATGCTTGCTGTAATGTCTGCCAGAATCTTGAAATAAATCTGCCATCCCTATCAGAGATAATAGAGATTGGTATTCCATGTCTGGAGATGACTTCCTTCAAATACAGTCGTGCTAACTTCTCCATCTTGTCATCTTCTCTTATTGGCAGGAAGTGTGCTGATTTGGTGAGACGATCAACTATTACCCAAATAGTATCAAAACCACTTGCAATCCTTGGCAATTTAGTGATGAAATCCATGGTAATGTTTTCCCATTTCTATTCTGGGATTTTGGGTTGTTGAAGTAGACCTGATGGTTTCTGATGCTCCGCTTTGACCTTAGAACACGTCAAACATTCCCCTACGTATTTAGCAACATCGTCTTTCATACCCGGCCACCAAAAATGTTTCTTGAGATCCTTGTACATCTTCCCCGTTCCAGGATGTATTGAGTATCTGGTTTTATGAGCTTCTCTAAGTACCATTTCTCTCATATCTCCAAATTTTGGTACCCAAATCCTTTCAGCCCTATACCGGGTTCCATCTTCCTGAATATTAAGATGCTTCTCCGATCCTTTGGGTATTTCATTCTTTAAATTTCCCTCTTTTAAAACTCCTTGTTGCGCCTCTTTATTTGAGTAGTAAGGTTATTTTGAATCATTATATTCATAGATTTTACTCGAATGGGTTTTCTGTCCTTTCTACTCAAGGCGTCGGCTACCACATTTGCCTTCCCCGGGTGGTAACGAATCTCAAAGTCGTAATCATTCAACAATTCAATCCACCTACACTGCCTCATGTTCAGTTGTTTCTGATTAAATATGTGTTGAAGACTTTTGTGGTCGGTATATATAATACTTTTAACCCCATATAAGTAGTGCCTCCAAGTCTTTAATGCAAAAACAACCGCGCCTAATTCCAAATCATGCGTCGTATAATTTTGCTCGTGAATCTTCAATTGTCTAGACGCATAAGCAATTACCTTCATTCGTTGCATTAATACACAACCGAGATCTTGCTTTGAGGTGTCACAATATATCACAAAATCATCATTCCCTTCAGGCAATGACAATATAGGTGCCGTAGTTAGCTTTTTCTTCAATAACTGAAACGCCTTCTCTTGTTCATCCTTCCATTCAAATTTCTTCCCTTTATGCGTTAATGTAGTCAAGGGTTTTGCTATTTTGGAGAAATCTTGGATGAATCTTCTATAGGAACCAGCCAATCCTAAAAATTGACGTATATGCTTCGGAGTTTTTGGGGTTTCCCACTTTTCAACAGTTTCTATCTTTGCCGGATCCACCTTAATACCTTCTTTGTTCACTATGTGACCGAGGAATTGAACTTCTTCCAACCAAAATGCACACTTTGAAAACTTAGCGTACAATTCTTCCTTCCTCAATACTTCTAACACCTTTCTCAAATGTTCACCGTGTTCTTGGTCATTCTTTGAGTAAATAAGTATGTCATCAATGAAAACAATGACAAACTTGTCAAGGTATGGTCCACACACTCGGTTCATAAGGTCCATGAACACAGCTGGTGCATTAGTTAAACCAAACGGCATGACCATAAACTCGTAATGACCGTAACATGTTCTGAAAGCAGTCTTTGGAATATCATCTTCTTTCACCCGCATTTGATGATACCCGGAACGTAAGTCAATCTTTGAATAAATAGACGAGCCTTGTAGTTGATCAAATAAGTCGTCGATTCTCGGTAGTGGATAGCGGTTCTTGATGGTAAGTTTGTTCAACTCTCGGTAGTCGATACACAACCTGAATGTACCATCTTTCTTCTTGACAAACAAAACAGGAGATCCCCACGGTGATGTGCTTGGTCGAATGAAACCACGCTCTAAAAGTTCTTGTAATTGGCTTTGCAATTCTTTCATCTCGCTGGGTGCGAGTCTGTAAGGAGCACGAGCTATTGGTGCAGCTCCTGGTACAAGATCTATTTGAAATTCAATGGATCGATGTGGGGGTAATCCCGGTAATTCTTTCGGAAATACATCGGGAAATTCTTTTGCGACGGGAACATCATTGATGCTCTTTTCTTCAGTTTGTACTTTCTCGACGTGTGCTATAATAGCATAGCAACCTTTTCTTATTAGTTTTTGTGCCTTCAAATTACTAATAAGATGTAGCTTCGTGTTGCCCTTTTCTCCGTTCACCATTAAGGGTTCTCCTTCTTCTCGTACAATGCGAATTGCATTTTTATAACATACGATCTCTGCTTTCACCTTCTTCAGCCAGTCCATGCCAACTATTACATCAAAACTCCCTAACTCTACTGGTATCAAATCAATCTTAAATATTTCACTACCCAGTTTAATTTCTCGATTCCGGCATATATAATCTGCTGAAATTAATTTACCGTTTGCTAATTCGAGTAAAAATTTACTATCCAACGGCGTCAATGGACAATTTAATTTAGCACAAAAATCTCTACTCATATAGCTTCTATCCACACCCGAATCAAATAAAACGTAAGCAGATTTATTGTCAATAAGAAACGTACCCGTAACAAGCTCCGGGTCTTCCTGTGCCTCTGCCGCATTAATATTGAAAACTCTTCTGTGGCCTTATCCATTCGTGTTCTCCTGGTTCGGGAAAACTCTTCCGCGGCCTTGTCCATTCGTGTTCTCCTGGTTCGGGCAATTTCTAATAATGTGGCCCGGTTTTCCACATTTATAACAAACTACATTGGCATAACTTGCTCCGACACTACTTGCTCCACCATTACTCGTTCCGACACCATTTGTTCCTTTCGTTCTGTTAAACCTTGGTCCGTAGACCTCACACTTCGCCGCACTATGACCATTTCTTTTACACTTGTTGCAAAATTTGGTGCAGAACCCCGAGTGATACTTTTCACACCTTTGGCATAGCTGCTTCTGATTATTGTTGTCATTGCGGTTGTTATTGTTGTTGGGATGATTGTTGTAGCTGTTGTTGTTGTTGTTGTTGTTGTTGTTGTTGTTGTTGTTGTTGGGCCATTTGTTGTAGTTGCGATTGATGTTGCAATTGTTGGGATAGTTGTTGCGATTATTGTTGTAATTGCTGTTGTTGTTGTATTGGTGATTCTTATCACCGTTTTCCTCCCACTTTATTTTGACTTGCTTCACATTGCCCTCTTCAGCCGCCTGTTCTTTAATTCTTTCCTCAATCTGGTTCACTAGTTTGTGAGCCATTCTACATGCCTGTTGTATGGAGGCGGGCTCGTGTGAACTTATATCTTCTTGGATTCTTTTCGGTAATCCTTTCACAAACGCGTCGATCTTCTCTTCCTCATCTTCGAACGCTCCCGGACACAATAGGCACAATTCTGTGAATCGTCTTTCATACGTGATAATATCAAATCCTTGGGTTCGTAACCCTCTAAGTTCTGTCTTGAGCTTATTCACCTCGGTTCTGGGACGGTACTTCTCGTTCATCAAGTGCTTGAATGCTGACCACGGTAGTGCGTAAGCATCATCTTGTCCCACTTGTTCTAGATAGGTATTCCACCATGTTAACGCAGTACCTGTGAAGGTATGCGTAGCGTACTTCACTTTGTCCTCTTCAGTATACTTACTTATGGTAAACACCGATTCGACCTTCTCGGTCCACCGTTTCAATCCGATCGGTCCTTCGGTTCCATCAAATTCCAAAGGTTTGCAGGCAGTGAATTCTTTGTAGGTGCATCCTACACGATTTCCTGTACTGCTAGATCCAAGGTTATTGTTGGTATGTAGCGCAGCCTGTACTGCGGCTATGTTTGAAGCAAGAAAGGCACGAAATTCTTCTTCGCTCATATTCAAGGTGTGTCGAGTAGTTGGTGCCATTTCCTTCAAAATAGTCAAATGAAACAAGTTAATCATACAGAATATTAAGAGTAGTCAATAGTATCTCGTAGCATAATATGAACTCATTTATAAAGGCTTTTTCTTCATATTAGCGTTTTATAAGTTTAAATTCGGGTAGTACCTACCCGTTAAGTTCATACTTAGTAGCTAATATACAATTCAACTACTACAATTCTATATGAAAAACTGATTATAATAATATTTCGCGTTCAAACTTTTACACAATATTTTACAAACTTACAATACCGCTTATTTTACATATAGCATGAAATATAGCACACAATAAATTTGATACAAGATGGTTGTGAAGATAATTCTAGCTAGTACACAAGTCGTTCAGCAAAGGCAATAAAGACACGTAATTCATACGTCCAGAAACAAGTCATGCATTCTGGTTTTACTAGGACTGCTTCCCATCCTTGGTCTTGTGGAACATAACCGTTATGGCCGTTGATAAGACAGCGTGTTGTAACGTCGTCAAAGGGACGAGGGTTACATAATGTCCAACAGTCCTGTAACAATCTAAAAACCTCATTTCTTACCCCAATTACCGACTCCGTCACTTGTGGGAACGTTTTGTTTAATAGTTGTAGCCCGATGTTCTTGTTCTCACTTTGGTGAGAAGCGAACATTACTAACCCATAAGCATAACATGCTTCTTTATGTTGCATGTTAGCCGCTTTTTCTAAATCACGAAGTCCTATATTCGAATATATTGAGTCAAAATAAATTCTTAACCCGTTGCGTAAAATAGCATTTGGGTTCCCCGCAATATATGCGTCAAAGTAAACACATCGTAACTTATGGATTTCCCAATGTGATATCCCCCATCTTTCGAACGAAAGCCTTTTATAAACCAAGGCATTCTTGGAACGTTCTTCGAATGTCTTACAAACTGATCTCGCCTTAAATAGTTGTGCCGAGGAATTCTGACCGACTCTAGACAAGATTTCATCAATCATGTCTCCGGGTAGGTCTCTTAAAATATTGGGTTGTCTATCCATTTTGTGTTTTTATACTGTAAAATAGACAAGAGTTAGATTCATAAAAAAAATACTTATTAATACAAGCAATTTTTACATATATCATAAAGCATAAGCACACTATATTACATATATTACACCACACGAATACAACTATTTTATTCCGACTCGCTCGTTTCTTCTTCTTCGGTTTTGGTTCGTTTTGCCAAGTTTCTAAGGATATATGATTTTCCCCTAATACGAGCCGTCGTTTTCCACATTGGTTTAGAAAAACCTGGTGGTTTAGAGGTTCCCGGGTTATTGTCACAACTTAAGAAATACGGGTGTTGACGATACATATAAAGTTCATCGGGTTTGGAATCAAATTTCTCTATTTTTATGCCCTTTCCCTTATTGTTCTCTTTTGCCTTATTAAATTGTGTTGGGGTAATTTCTATAAAATCATCGGAATCCTTGTCGGGATCCGATTCATCGGAGAATTGGTAATCCTCCCAATACTTTGCTTCCTTGGCGGAAACACCATTGATCATAATTAACTTTGGTCGGTTGGTTGAGGATTTTCTTCTACTTAACCGTTTTATTATTTCCCCCACTGGTTCTATTTCTTCTTTCGGTTTCGATTCTTCTTCAGGTTCCGATTCTTCTTTCGGTTCCGACTCTTCTTCCGGTTCCTCTTCGGGAACTTGTGAATCAGTCTACGAATCATTCCAATTTACATTTGACTCTTCATTATTATTAGGTGAGTCAATGGGGCTTGTTCTAGAGGTAGACATCTATCACATAATATCAAACACGTTAAGAGATTAATATATCACATAATATTCATATGTTAAAAATATATAGTTTCCAACAAAATTTGTTAAGCAATCATTTTTCAAGTAAACACGGTCGAAGTCCAGACTCACTAATGCATCCTAACAAACTCGATAAGAGACACTAATGCAAAATTCTGGTTCTCTAAGACCAACGCTCGGATACCAACTGAAATATCCCGTTCTTATTGATTAAAAACGTTCCATATTAATTGATTTCGTTGCGAGGTTTTGACCTCTATATGAGACGTTTTTCAAAGACTGCATTCATTTTAAAACAAACCATAACCTTTATTTCATCAATAAAGGTTTAAAAAGCTTTACATAGATTATCAAATAATGATAATCTATAATATCCTGTTTACACGCGACCATTACATAATGGTTTACAATACAAATATGTTACAACGAAATAAGTTTCTTGAATGCAGTTTTTACACAATATCATACAAGCATGGACTCCAAATCTCGTCCTTATTTAAGTATGCGACAGCGGAAGCTCTTAATAATCACCTGAGAATAAACATGCTTAAAACGTCAACAAAAATGTTGGTGAGTTATAGGTTTAACCTATATATTATCAAATCATAATAATAGACCACAAGATTTCATATTTCAATACACATCCCATACATAGAGATAAAAATCATTCATATGGTGATCACCTGGTAACCGACATTAACAAGATGCATATATAAGAATATCCCCATCATTCCGGGACACCCTTCGGATATGATATAAATTTCGAAGTACTAAAGCATCCGGTACTTTAGATGGGGTTTGTTAGGCCCAATAGATCTATCTTTAGGTTTCGCGTCAATTAGGGTGTCTGTTCCCTAATTCTTAGATTACCAGACTTTATAAAAGGGGCATATTCGATTTCGATAATTCAAACATATAATGTAGTTTCACGTACTTGTGTCTATTTTGTAAATCATTTATAAAACCTGCATGTATTCTCATCCCAAAAATATTAGATTTTAAAAGTGGGACTATAACTCACTTTCACAGATTTTTACTTCGTCGGGAAGTAAGACTTGGCCACTGGTCGATTCACGAACCTATAACAAATATGTACATATATATCAAAGTATGTTCAAAATATATTTACAACACTTTTAATACATTTTGATGTTTTAAGTTTATTAAGTCAGCTGTCCTCGTTAGTAACCTACAACTAGTTGTCCACAGTTAGATGTACAGAAATAAATCGATATATATATTATCTTGAATCAATCCACGACCCAGTGTATACATATCTTAGCATTGATCACAACTCAAACTATATATATTTTGGAATCAACCTCAACCCTGTATAGCTAACTCCAACATTCACATATAGAGTGTCTATGGTTGTTCCAAAATATATATAGATGTGTCGACATGATAGGTCGAAACATTGTATACGTGTCTATGGTATCTCAAGATTATATAATATACAATACAAGTTGATTAAGTTATGGTTGGAATAGATTTGTTACCAATTTTCACGTAGCTAAAATGAGTAGTTTTTACCAATTTTGTTTTGCTCGCCATTTCTTCGTTTCTAATCCATTTTGAGTGATTTAAGCGGCCACGGTTTCATATTGAACTTGACTTTATGAAACTAAACAGAAAAGGTATAGGTTTATAGTCAGAAATACAAGTTACAAGTCGTTTTTGAAAGAGGTAGTCATTTCCGTCGAAAGAACGACATCTTGATGACTGTTTTGAAAAACATACTTTCACTTTGAGTTTAACCATGATTTTTGGATATGGTTTCATGTTCATAATAAAAATCATTTTCCCAGAAGTATAGCTTTTAAATCAAAGTTTTTCATAGTTTTTAATTATCCAAACCAAAACAGCTCCCGGTTGTAACTACGACGGCGTAAATCCGGTTTTATGGTGTTTATCGTGTTTCCGGGTTTTAAATCATTAAGTTAGCATATCATATATGTGTATAATTGATTTTAAAAGTGTAGTTAGAAGGATTAACTTTATTTGCGAACAAGTTTAGAATTAACTAAACTATGTTCTAGTGATTACTAGTTTACCACTTCGAATATGATAGCTTTTTATGTATGAATCGGATGATGTTATGAACATCATTACTACCTTAAGTTCCTTGGATAAACCTACTGGAAAAGAGAAAAATGGATCTAGCTTCAACGGATCCTTGGATGGCTCGAAGTTCTTGAAGCAGAATCATGACACGAAAACAAGTTCAAGTAAGATCATCACTTGAAATAAGATTGTTATAGTTATAGAAATTGAACCAAAGTTTGAATATGATTATTACCTTGTATTAAAATGATAACCTACTGTAAGAAACAAAGATTTCTTGAGGTTGGATGATCACCTTACAAGATTGGAAGTGAGCTAGCAAACTTGAAAGTATTCTTGATTTTATGTAACTAGAACTTGTAGAATTTATGAAGAACACTTAGAACTTGAAGTTAGAACTTGAGAGAGATCAATTAGATGAAGAAAATTGAAGAATGAAAGTGTTTGTAGGTGTTTTTAGTCGTTGGTGTATGAATTAGATATAAAGGATATGTAATTTTGTTTTCATGTAAATAAGTCATGAATGATTACTCATATTTTTGTAATTTTATGAGATATTTCATGCTAGTTGCCAAATGATGGTTCCCACATGTGTTAGGTGACTCAAATGGGCTGCTAAGAGCTGATCATTGGAGTGTATATACCAATAGTACATACATCTAAAAGCTGTGTATTGTACGAGTACGAATACGGGTGCATACGAGTAGAATTGTTGATGAAACTGAACGAGGATGTAATTGTAAGCATTTTTGTTAAGTATAAGTATTTTGATAAGTGTCTTGAAGTCTTTTAAAAGTGTATGAATACATATTAAAACACTACATGTATATACATTTTAACTGAGTCGTTAAGTCATCGTTAGTCGTTACATGTAAGTGTTGTTTTGAAACCTTTAGGTTAACGATCTTGTTAAATGTTGTTAACCCAAAGTTTATAATATCAAATGAGATTTTAAATTATTATATTATCATGATATTATGATGTACGAATATCTCTTAATATGATATATATACATTAAATGTCGTTACAACGATAATCGTTACATATATGTCTCGTTTCAAAATCATTAAGTTAGTAGTCTTGTTTTAACAAATGAAGTTCATTGTTAATATACTTAATGATATGTTTACTTATCATAATATCATGTTAACTATATATATAACCATATATATGTCATCATATAGTTTTTACAAGTTTTAACGTTCGTGAATCACCGGTCAACTTGGGTGGTCAATTGTCTATATGAAACCTATTTCAATTAATCAAGTCTTAACAAGTTTGATTTCTTAACATGTTGGAAACACTTAATCATGTAAATAACAATTTCATTTAATATATATATAAACATGGAAAAGTTCGGGTCACTACAAAACATGTTATGACCCTAGTGCAAGAAACATAAAGAACCAAGGAATATAACCTGGTTATATTCAGTATTTCCATTGGTTTAATCTACGGCCTAACAGAGAGAGTTTTCTTATTATTTTGGAGGCGCTAGGGTTACAAGAGGCTAGAGGTTTAACTTATAAGACAATTACAAAAAGGAATCAATTTTCCACGACTTTCTGCCCTTGAAAGGGATCACATTTCGTGACTCCCCCTCACCAAACGCGAGCTTTTTTCTACCAGATGTCGGACTCTCGATCACGATTGTCGTGTTACCTTCAAGCTCGCGTCCTGTTTTCATGCTTGTCGTGTACCGTGACCCATCCTTCGCCAAACACGGGGGGTGTTGTTGCTACTTTTGTTCCGTTTGTTCACAATCTACAAACCTCAACAATCCGCACTAAAGCAGAACAAATCGATGAATTTCCATCGTAAACCACAATCGATACTTAAACAACACATCATCTAAACTACTACCAAAAAGTGAACACAACCCGTTTTTGAGGAAATTCAAGTAGCGGTGTTCGCAACGATGAGTGCTTACAATCCTATTATTGCACACAATATGCTTGAAAGCTTTGAAGATGAGGACATAGAATCATCCATATCAAGAGCACCTTGAAGATACGTAGTAATATATCGAGCAATCGCGACCAAATATTTGTGGAATCATTCTTTTTTTAAAATGCCAACTTTCGCGGAAATATTATTTTTGAAGACGATATCGATTGAGATTAATGGTGTTTATTCACCCTCCTAAACAAAAAATTATTTAAAATATCAAAATTATTTTATTTAATATAATTTTGTATGAAATATGAAAAATAATAATAAATAATAATAATAATAATAATAATAATAATAATAATAATAATAATAATAATAATAATAATAATAATATGGGAAATGTTAATGACAATCCTTAAATTGTTATTAAAAAAATTTTAATGCAAAAAGAATTATATATTTGTAAGTTTATTGAAAATTTAGAATGAAAACATACATGTTTAAATTTTTTAATAATAAAAATAAAAGTTTTTTGAGTTCTCATTAAAATTCAGCTAATACTTAATAAATAAATACAAATACTGAAGAATACAAAATGTGAAAGAAAATTAATCCGCGTCATCGTTAAGTTTCTTTTGTCTCGCTCGATTTAATTCTTCGATCTCTCATTCTTTGTAGATCTGAATCATCAATGACGCTGAATCTTCGTCAAAAACAGACAGGTGATTTGATTCCTCTGGTTTCCTTCGATTCAATTTCATGCACCTTGTCTGCCGCTCGATTTGCCCTAATTATTACTATTACTATTATTGTTTGCGTAAATTGATCTCAAGTTACATTACATATAAATTATACTACTGATTCTGATCTAGTTGCCCTAATTACTATTACCATTATTCTTATCTGAATGTTTTAAGCTAAATGATACTAATATAATATATATTAATAGATTACAATATAAGATCTGGCCGAATTCATTTAAGTAGACAAATGTGCTTGTAATGTAAATATATATGTTGAGATGTATCCTGATTATGATATACTTTCAGAATGCATAGCACGGATGCTGAATCTGAATCAGCCTATTAATCTAAGTGGAACAGCAAATGAGGAAGTTTACAAGATACTGATTTTCGATGAGTTCTGTCGAGACATTTTGTCTCCTTTGATCCATGTCAAAGATCTTCGTAAGCACGGTGTAACACTATATTTTCTTATTGATAAAGACCGTAAGCCTGTTACCGATGTTCCTGCTGTTTACTTCGTACAACCGACTCAAGACAATATTCAAAGAATCATCTCTGATGCATCCAACTCCCTTTATGATTATTTCCACCTTAACTTTTCATCATCAATACCTCGCCCTCTTCTTGAAGAACTTGCTTCCGGGACCTTGAATTCTGAATCTATTAAGCGAATAAATAAGGTGCATGATCAGTATTTGGAGTTTGTTACACTTGAAGATAATTTATTCTCTTTAGCAGATGAGTCTTGTTATGTTCAATTGAATGATCCTAAAGCAACAGACCGTGAGATCGAAGAAATAATTGAAAAGCTCGCGAATGGGTTGTTTAGTGTGTTGGCTACACTTGGTGTTGTTCCAATTATTAGGTGTCCACGTGGCGGGCCCGCTGAGATGGTTGCATCGTTGCTTGATCAACGGTTGCGTGATCATTTACTTGTTAAGAATAACTTGTTTACAGAGAGTGGTAACTTTACTAGTTCATTTCAAAGACCTGTTTTATGTTTATTTGATAGGAATATTGAGTTGTCGGTTGCTATTCAACATGACTTTAGGTACCGACCCCTTGTTCATGATGTTCTTGGGTTGAAACTGAATAGACTTGATGTAAAAGAAAACAAAGTTGGGATGAAATATGAATTGGACGGTCAGGATCCTTTCTGGGTAGCAAACGGATCGTTAGAGTTCCCTGAAGTTGCTGTTGAGATTGAAACACAATTAAGTAAATATAAAAAGGATGTAGATGAAGTAAATAGACGAACGGGGGGTCACGATGGAGCTGAATTTGAAGGAACCGATCTAATTGGCAACACAAAGCATTTGATGAATGCAGTCAACTCGTTGCCTGAATTGACTGAACGGAAACAAGTAATCGATAAACATACAAACATTGCAACTGCTTTGCTCGGAGAAATTAAAGAACGGTCTTTGGATTCTTTCGCGAAAAAAGAATATGAAATGATGATAAGAGGCGGGATTGATCGTAATGAACTTCTTGCTGTTCTTAAAGGGAAAGGTACTAAAATGGATAAGCTACGGTTTGCTATCATGTTCTTAATTTCAGCTGAAACCCTTCCACAATTAGATGTTGAAACAGTTGAAAATGTGTTAATAGAAGCTGAGGTGGACACCAGTGCGTATCAGTATGTAAAAAAGATTAAATCTTTATTAAATGTGTCATTAGTATCTGCTAATTCAGCTAGCAATAGCAACCTTAGTTGGGCTGAAAAACTGTATGGTCAATCCATAAGTGCTGTAACTGCAGGCGTTAAGAATTTGTTATCTAGTGATCATCAGTTGGCGATTGCAAGAACGGTTGAAGCCCTAATGGAAGGTAAACCTAACCCCGAGATTGAATCTTACCTCATGTTGGACCCTCGTGCTCCAAAGTCAAACTCGGTCTCGAGTGGTGGTCAAATGAAGGGACCGTTTAAGGAAGCTATTGTGTTTATGATTGGTGGTGGAAATTATGTGGAGTATGGGAGTTTGCAAGAGCTTGCAAAACGTCAGCAGCCAGCTAAGCATATTATATACGGGTCAACCGAAATTCTGACAGGTGGCAATTTTGTTGAACAGCTTGCTTTGCTAGGAAAAAAGATGGGTTTGGGTAATAGTCCTGCACCTGCTCCTGCTCCTGCTCAATGAAATCTAAAATTTAAGTCATTCGTAATTTACAGTTATTTCTAGACTAATGTGTAGATTTCTGCTACTATATTTTCATTTATCTTAATCTTTGAAGCTTGAATTATAGGTATATGGTATATGGTATATGGTATATGGTTTATTCTTGATATGTTTGAATGCAGTTGTGTCAAGTTTAAGTATGTTATGACAATCTACAACTTTTGCTAAACTACAAATATGTTAATGTTATTTGGATTCCAATACCAGGTAGAATCACTACATCAAGAACGTGTGCTTGAAAGTTTTCAGTTTTTTGTCTTGTCGTATACTCTATATCTGTTAGAGGATTTATAGTATTCTATCTTCTTCTGCAGCTTTTGCACATAAGTTTTGGGTTTATTTCCTAAAACTCGTGCAGTTTCAGTATTCATAAACCTTATGCCAGTTTTGACCCATTTGGGCAGTTGTTGCGTTGAATCATCAGTTGAGTTTTGCACTTATAATCCCATGTCGACCCATTTCTTGGTAAGTGACTGATAGTTATCAAATTCAATGTATTTATTCTTTATGGAATTTAAGTAACGTTTATATTACTAGTGATTCGTTTGATCCCATATAGACTTATTTTCAGTAAATGGGTTGAATTATCAAGTTTAGTGAATATGGATTTATTTTTTTTACTAACAATAAGTGTCTTCTTGATCACACACTCTGGACATCATAACGTAGATCAAAAAAATAATATTCTTTTAATATCGGTCACTGCTGCAACCAGCGCATGTGGCCCGATTATTTTATTGCCTCATATGCAAACGTGTTTAACAATATGCCCCTAAAATTTCGAAATTGCAATAATGCGCTCCGACCATGCACCACATATCACACATGGTGCGTGTAACGTGTGCGTGATGCGTGATCACCGAGCACTTCAAGCATGACAAGCACGTCGTAACGCACGCCCTAACCAACCAGAAACACACATGGTGCGTGTTGCTCGTTTAATAAGGCGCCCAATTCAGTTTTAAAACTCACCCGCACCAAAAACTTAGAAACACGCATGGAACGGTGATTTTCTTGAATTCGTTCGATTTATCCGTTTTTGTAACGACCCTGGATTTTTTCAACGTTTAATTATTAATAATTTATTATTAATTCTTGTGTTTTAATAAACGTGTTCTTATACGTGTTACTTGTTACCGTATTTAACTTTTCATGGTCCGACTTGTCTTTGTGACGCACGTACTTTGCACGAATAATATTTTAAATATTATTTACGTTCATGATTAATTATTATTAATCATTTTTAATTAACTAATGTTATTAGTTAATTACTTGGGCTTTACTTATTTATTTGTTACATACTTACATACTTGGACTTGGACTCATGTTAATGGACTTGGAAGCCCACCCTACTTCTTTTAATAGATTAATTAGGAGCCCATTTTGTTACTAGTATTTCATTAAGACTTAAACAAGATTAATTAGTCATGAGGAATCTAGTTACATGCACACTTACACCACTTTCCCATACAAATTTGCTTTATTACCATTTCTAGCTCTCACCTTCACCCATGCATGAAAGAAACAAGTTGACCTCTCCCCTTTGGGAGCCTTGGCCGTCGACTTTAGGTGGGTAATGGGGAGTTCCCCTTTTCCTTTTTGTGTTACTTATTCTCTAGTATTACTTCCTCATTTCATACACACACTTACTTACGTTTCATTTACTCTCCATTTTCTCTCTACTTTGTAAGTAACAAGGCTCCATTTTCTTTTCTATTTCTCTCTTAAAAACCGCCACATTCATCATCATATTACTAGTTTTATTACTTGTTCTTATTTAATGTTTACTTACTAGTTGTTTGTTGTTGTTAAAGATCAAGTTTTCTAACTTGTATCTTCATGTAATCTTGGTTACTTCCATCCTTTGTTTGATGAAGAACCAAGAACAAGAATCTAAACTTTCTAGTTTATGGTTCTACACTTAAATGTTTTAAAGATTTAAAGTTCATAAGTTTCATTATCATACTTGTGTGTTCATGTTTGTAAACTTAAGGTTTACTTTCTTAAAGATCAAAGCCTTGGCTTGAATCTTTCTAAGTATGAACAACCATGAACTTATTACTTGTAGATTTAGTTTATCTCTTCATTTTATGTACTTTAAAGTTGTGATGTTGTAAATTTGGTCAAGTATTACTAGTTAATCTTGATCTCATATTTCTTGAAACTAAAAGTTAACTTTGTAAGTTCAAGAACATGGAAGTATAACTTTCTAGTTATAACTTCATACACTTATGTTAGATCTAAGTTTCTATAGCTTATCGTCTACTTATTTTGTTGCAAACAAAAGCTTGTAAGCTTACATACATTTTTCAAGTTGAAAATTTAAGTTTCATAACTTATGGTTCATTAAAGTGAAGATCTAAGTTATATAACTTAGGGTTTAACTTAAGAACTTTAGATCAAGACTTTTGGGTCTAGGATCTTCAAGATCTAACTAAGAACTATGTTCTACAACTTAAGGTCTTGTTTATTTAGTTCAATTTCATGTTTGTAGTTTAATATTACTAGTAGAACTCATGTATGTGTCGGATCTAAGATCTTGATGTAACTTTGGTTCATCAAACTACATACAACTCTTAAGTGAGTTGTGCAACTTATCTTAGACCGACACAAGTGTTATGATGGTCAAAACTTGGCTAAGATGATGCAAACACATCAACGAGTTGTACACTTGAAGCTATACGCATCAAGGATGAGAACCGTGATGAGCATCAAGCACCAAGAACCCACCGGAGCACCTTTACTTACTGTTTCTGGAACTGATCAGACTACCTGGGCTTCTGTAAAGTTGATTTTCAGTTAGTTCGGTTCGAGTAGATGATTTTCCGTTTAGACCTCGTCTTAATCCGAGTTACGGTTTAGGATTTACGGCCATCCGAAAGTCATTACACCCTATTAACGTTGTGCTGAAATTTCTGACATACTCGCACTTAAACCGTCTCCACGGTCAAATGAAGACGAGTTTGGTTCTGGAAATTGGTCAGCCTCCAAGGGACTCATATACGGAGCCATGGCCACTGTTCTCACCTCATTTCAGTTTGTATAGAGGACGTGGCGACTGAACGAAGTCAGCCCTTGTTTCAAACCCTAGTCTTGACTTAAAACTTACTTTACACTTTTTGTTTAATGATGAATGATGATGGTACTTAAGACCTAATTTACATACTTTTAAACCTTTGGGAACGATTTACTGACTTAGTAACTTTTGACTTAGGTTGAGGACCTTCCGGACCAACCACTTGCTTACTATTTCCGCGTACCGACTTTTACTACTTTCCACTGTGAGTTATAGCATCCCTTTTTACTTTAACTATTTTGGGAACTGAGAATACATGCGCATTTTACGTTTTACATACTAGGCACGAGTACTTAAACTTTATATATGTGTGGGTTATACAATGGCATAAATTTTCCCCTTAGCTCGGTAACGTTTAGTCATTGGTCTTTGAACCGGTGAACGCGAATCTTAGATATGGATCCATAAGGTTTGACATCCCCACTCGGGCTAGTAGCGCTAGCATTTAACGGGTGTTTAATACTTCGTAAACATACACACTCGCCAAGTGTACTTTTAGGGGGGGTTATTTACGTTAAATTAGTTACCAAGTGCCCACGGTTATACATATCCTTTTCATACTGTTTTGAAACGCTGTTGAAGCACTGAAATCTCGTGGCCTACCTTACATTACTGTTATACTTACACTATAGCTCACCAACCTTTGTGTTGACGTTTTTAAGCATGTTTTTCTCAGGTGCTTAAGGTTTGCTTGCTTCCCCTGTACTAGTCATGCCTTGTAGACTCCCGCTGCGCTTATTAGAGATGTCACCGCATGAAACGTTTAACTTGCATTCAAACAATGTTATTTTTGAAACAATGTATTTGTAACGACCTATGGGTCACGTACTATTATTTCTTGCTATTCGTAGAAGCATACTTTTGTTTGTTAAACACTTGACGTTGGTTAAGATGTCACCTTTATTCATGAATGCAAACTTATTTTGAAACAGCATATAGTATTTGACCTTGTAATGATCCTGTTGTTGATAATTCGTACACGATGGTTTTGTACGGGGTATCACATTTGGTATCAGAGCATTGGTTGTAGGGAATTAGGTTGCATTAGTGAGTCCAGACCCGACCGAGTAGGATTCACTAATAGAACTAATCTACAACTTGCTAGTTTACTTGTTTCTGTGGAACTTGCTGCATGCTGCTGCTTACTTTTACTGCTATATGACGTATACTGTTACTTGCTTTCACTACTGCATGCTATTATCTGCTTTCGATTGCATGATACTTGTCGTTATTGCCATGCTACTTACTGTTATAGATGATCTAGACTGTCGTAGTTACTCTGCCTAATACGTGCTTGCTTTATGACTTACTAACATGGAAAAAGGTATTTTTCCTTGTTCAGATGTCGGATATTCCACCTGTTATCATTTTGGAGAGCGACTCAGACTCATCCGCCACCTCGCCTGCCATTGTTGCCGATTCTCAGATCCCGTCGTCGACACCCTCCAGTGACTCTGGTGCTTCTTCCTCTGGAGCCAGTAGCCATGCACCCGACCCAGTGATCACCTCAGACGGAGCCGAGGACCTATAGGAGATTCCAGCTCCACTTGCCCCAGGACCCTCAGAGCCACAACACCATTCCGGTGGTGCTGTGATTCCTGGGGAACATGTGTAAGGTCCATTCCGTAATGAGAATAACCATTGGTGCCGACGCCTTCCTGATGGACGTCTCGTGCCGATCCCGCCTTTCAGATACCGACTGATGATAGCCGGCCAAGCAGAGCCACCCGTGCAGCCACCCCCAGCCGATTCAGACGACCCATCATTCGCCGACTCATCCTCCAACGACTCCAACGACGAGGATTCCGATGAGGACCCTGAGGAGGCACCCGTGAAGCCACCCTCTACCCCGCCGAAGAAGCGGTATCGTTTCGACGGTACCGTTATTCCAGGGGTTAACGGAGGTAGGTCGTTCGTTAACGCGCGTGGACTGAGGACTAGGGTTACCGCCCGTAAGCGGCTTGTACCATACCCTGCTGATCCATTCATACGTAAGGCTCCCCGTTATGCAGCATCTACTTCTGGTGTCGGACCGTCTGCACCACCCGCTCCACCAGCATCGTCTGCACCACCAGCTCCACCTGTACCATCAGCACCGCCTGCTCCATCAGCCTCTCCTTCTGTCGAGGAACTGACGAGGGAGGTGGAGATCCTCCGTGCTCGGGTAACTGAGCTCGAGGACCAGATGTCCCACATAATGGACATCGTACACCCACCTTCACCATAGGGCTTTTGTATTAGATTTCATTATGTAATCTCAGTTGTAGTTTCACATTTTAATTATGTATTGAACGAATCTTATGCGAATGTATGCAACTTTTTATTAATGAATGAAACTTAGTGTTGTTTAATCTTTGTACGGTGTTCTACTTACGTTGTTGTATGACGATTTTGTGGTATCTGAATCTATTTGTGTTACTTAACTAGCATGTGTTGTGTTGATTCCATGTTGGTTACCATATACTGTATCATTATTATTTGAATACTGGATTTTGACTTGAGTCAAAAACTTTTATTTAGAACATCAATGGCCAACGGAAGATCAACGCCCACAGCAGCACAGATCGAAGAAATGATCACTGAACGAGTAGCTGCAGCTTTAGCGAAAATGAACCCCCAAGCCCCACCAGTTAACCAGCCCATTCGTAATGGGTGTACTTACAAAGAGTTTCAAAGCTGCAAGCCCCACAACTTTAGTGGTACCGAGGGGCCAGTTGGTCTCACTAGGTGGTTTGAGAAATTAGAATATGTGTTCTGAGTTAGCAACTTCTCAAAGACGAACAAAACAAAGTATGCCTCATGTACACTGGCTGACGGCGCCCTAACTTGGTGGAACACACTGGCTCAAGCCAAGGGTATTGACGAGGCGTATGCTACGCCGTGGGAAGAATTCAAGGGGGCCATGATTGAAGAGTACTATCCCCGAACAGAGATCCAGAAAATGGAGGCCAAGTTTTGGCAGTTGAAGGTTGTTGGAAACGATCTTGATGGTTACAACCGTAGGTATCTGGAATTAGCTCTAATGTGTCCAACGATGGTCACCCCAGAGTTTAAGCGGATGGAAAGGTACTTGTGGGGACTTCCTAAGTCCATTAAGGGAAATGTCACCTCGTCTAAGCCACCTAATGTCCCGAAAGCAATGCGCATGGTGCACACCTTAATGAACCAAATTATCATCGATGAACCGGAAAAGGCAAAATCCGAATCGGGGGTTAGCAGTGAGAAGCGTAAGTGGGACAACAACAAGGGGAGAGCCTATGATCAAACCCCCGCAAAGAGGCACAACGATGGGAGGAACCCCAACCCGAACACTGGCTCAAACCCCAACTACAAGGGTACTATACCACAGTGCAAGAGGTGCTACAAGCACCATACCGGGTACTGTAATGTTATCTGTGAAAAGTGCAAAAGGACCGGGCATATTGGCAAGGACTGCAAGATCACCACCATGACTGGGAAGCCGAACCCCAATGGACCGAGAAAGTGTTATGAATGCGGACAGACGGGCTACTTCAGAAATTAGTGTCCCAACAAGCGAAAGGACGGTGGACCACCGCGTGGAAGAGCATTCAATGTAAACGCAAGGGATGCCCGTGAGAACCCCGACTTGGTCACAGGTATATTCACTATCAACAATCTATTAGCTTCTGTCCTATTTGATATTGGTGCCGATAGAAGTTATGTATGTAGACACTTTTGCTCTAAGATAAATTGGTCGTTAGTTCCTTTAAAGGAGAGTATGCTTGTAGAGGTAGCCAATGAAAAACTTGAGAAAGTTGACCAAATTAGCCGAGGAGCTATTATCAACATAGCTGGTGTGGATTTCGAGATTGACTTGATACCCATTAAGTTGGGAAGCTTTGATACTATTGTCGATATGGACTGGTTGACCAAGATAAGGGCCGACATTATCTGTGGAGATAAAGCTCTTCGTATATACCGCATGGAAATGGTGTGTAGTGACCCAAACTTTTCCATGTTTATATTTATATATATATTAAATGAAATTGTTATTTACATGATTAAGTGTTTCCAACATGTTAAGCAATCAAACTTGTTAAGACTTGATTAATTGAAATAGGTTTCATATAGGCAATTGACCACCCAAGTTGACTGGTGATTCACGAACGTTAAAACTTGTAAAAACTATACGATGACATATATATGGTTATATATATAGTTAACATGATTTTATTATAAGTATGTATCTCATTAGGTATTTTAACAATGAGTTATATACATAAAAATGAGACTATTAATTTAAGAAACTCGAAAACGATATATATAACGATTATCGTTATAACAACGTCTTACTAGGTACATATGAATCATATTAAGATATTGATACACTTGGTTAATTATGTTAAATGATAAGTAAATATATTATTAAGTGTATTAACAATGAAATACATATGTAAAAATAAGACTACTAACTTAATGATTTCGAAACGAGACATATATGTAACGATTATCGTTGTAACGACATTTAACTGTATATACATCATACTAAGATATATTATATATCATAATATCATGATAATATAACAATTTAACATCTCATTTGTTATAATAAACAATGGGTTAACAACATTCAACAAGATCGTTAACCTAAAGGTTTCAAAACAACATTTACATGTAACGACTAACGATGACTTAACGACTCAGTTAAAATGTATATACATGTAGTGTTTTAATATGTATTCATACACTTTTGAAAGACTTCAAGACACTTATCAAAATACTTCTACTTAACAAAAATGCTTACAATTACATCCTCGTTCAGTTTCATCAACAATTCTACTCGTATGCACCCGTATTCGTACTCGTACAATACACAGCTTTTAGATGTATGTACTATTGGTATAAACACTCCAATGATCAGCTTTTAGCATCCCATGTGAGTCACCTAACACATGTGGGAACTATCATTTGGCAACTAGCATGAAATATCTCATAAAATTACAAAAATATGAGTAATCATTCATGACTTATTTACATGAAAACAAAATTACATATCCTTTATATCTCATCCATACACCAACGACCAAAAACACCTACAAACACTTTCATTCTTCAATTTTCTTCATCTAATTGATCTCTCTCAAGTTCTATCTTCAAGTTCTAAGTGTTCTTCATAAATTCCAAAAGTTCTAGTTTCATAAAATCAAGAATACTTCCAAGATTGCAAGTTTACTTCCAAGTTTTCTAAATCCATTCCAAGTAATCATCCAAGATCAAGAAACCTTTGTTACTTACAGTAGGTTATCTTTCTAATACAAGGTAATAATCATATTCAAACTTTAATTCAATTTCTATAACTATAACAATCTTATTTCGAGTGGAAATCTTACTTGAAATTGTTTTCGTGTCATGATTCTGCTTCAAGAACTTTCAAGCCATCCAAGGATCCTTTGAAGCTAGATCTATTTTTCTCATTTCCAGTAGGTTTATCCAAGGAACTTGAGGTAGTAATGATGTTCATAACATCATTCAATTCATACATATAAAGCTATCTTATTCGAAGGTTTAAACTTGTAATCACTAGAACATAGTTTAGTTAATTCTAAACTTGTTGGCAAATAAAAGTTAATCCTTATAACTTGACTTTTAAAATCAACTAAACACATGTTCTATATCTATATGATATGTTAACTTAATGATTTAAAACCTGGAAACACGAAAAACACCGTAAAATCGGATTTACGCCGTCGTAGTAACACCGCGGGCTGTTTTGGGTTAGTTAATTAAAAACTATGATAAACTTTGATTTAAAATTTGTTATTCTGGGAAAATGATTTTTATTATGAACATGAAACTATATCCAAAAATTATGGTTAAACTCAAAGTGGAAGTATGTTTTCTAAAATGGTCATCTAGACATCGTTCTTTCGACTGAAATGACTACCTTTACAAAAATGACTTGTAACTTATTTTTCTGACTATAAACCTATACTTTTTCTGTTTAGATTCATAAAATAGAGATCGATATGAAACCATAGCAATTTGATTCACTCAAAACGGATTTAAAATGAAGAAGTTATGGGTAAAACAAGATTGGATAATTTTTCTCATTTTAGCTACGTGAAAATTGGTAACAAATCTATTCCAACCATAAATTAATCAACTTTTATTGTATATTATGTAATCTTGAGATACCATAGACACGTATACAATGTTTCGACCTATCATGTCGACACATCTATATATATTTCGGAACAACCATAGACACTCTATATGTGAATGTTGGAGTTAGCTATACAGGGTTGAGGTTGATTCCAAAATATATATAGTTTGAGTTGTGATAAATATCGTGGATTGATTCAAGATAATATTTATCGATTTATTTCTGTACATCTAACTGTGGACAACTAGTTGTAGGTTACTAACGAGGACAGCTGACTTAATAAACTTAAAACATTAAAATATATTAAAAGTGTTGTAAATATATTTTGAACATACTTTGATATATATGTATATATTGTTATAAGTTCGTGAATCAACCAGTGGCCAAGTCTTACTTCCCGACAAAGTAAAAATCTGTGAAAGTGAGTTATAGTCCCACTTTTAAAATCTAATATTTTTGGGATGAGAATACATGTAGGTTTTATAAATGATTTACAAAATAGACACAAGTACGTGAAACTACATTCTATGGTTGAATTATCGAAATCGAATATGCCCCTTTTTATTAAGTCTGGTAATCTAAGAATTAGGGAACAGACACCCTAATTGACGCGAATCCTAAAGATAGATCTATTGGGCCTAACAAACCCCATCCAAAGTACCGGATGCTTTAGTACTTCGAAATTTATATCATATCCGAAGGGTGTCCCGGAATGATGGGGATATTCTTATATATGCATCTTGTTAATGTCGGTTACCAGGTGTTCACCATATGAATGATTTTTATCTCTATGTATGGGATGTGTATTGAAATATGAAATCTTGTGGTCTATTGTTACGATTTGATATATATAGGTTAAACCTATAACTCACCAACATTTTTGTTGACGTTTAAAGCATGTTTATTCTCAGGTGAATACTAAGAGCTTCCGCTGTTGCATACTAAAATAAGGAAAAAGATTTGGAGTTCATGTTTGTATGATATTGTGTAAAAACTGCATTCAAGAAACTGATTTCGATGTAACATATTTGTATTGTAAACCATTATGTAATGGTCGTGTATAAACAGGATATTTTAGATTATCATTATTTGATAATCTACGTAAAGCTTTTTAAACCTTTATTTATGAAATAAAGGTTATGGTTTGTTTTAAAAATGAATGCAGTCTTTGAAAAACGTCTCATATAGAGGTCAAAACCTCGCAACGAAATCAATTAATATGGAACGTTTTTAATCAATAAGAACGGGACATTTCAGTTGGTATCAGAGCGTTGGTCTTAGAGAACCTAAAAATTTGCATTAGTGTGTCTTATCGAGTTTGTTAGGATGCATTAGTGAGTCTGAACTTCGACCGTGTTTTCTTTAAAAATGATTGCTTAACATTTTTGTTGGAAACTATATATTATTAACATGTATATATTATGTGATATATTAATCTCTTAACATGTTTGATATTGTGTGATAGATGTCTACCTCTAGCACAAATCTCATTGACTCACCTAATAATAACGAAGAGTCGAATATATATTGGACTGATTCACAAGTTCCCGAAGAGGAACCGGAAGAAGAATCAGAACCGGAAGAAGAATCAGAACCGGAAGAGGAGGAACCGGAGGAGGAAATAGAACCGGTGGGGGAAATAATAAAACGGTTAAGTAAAAGAAAATCCTCAACCAACCGACCAAGGTTAATTATGGTCAATGGTGTTTCCGCCAAGGAAGCAAAATATTGGGAGGATTACCAATTCTCCGATGAATCGGATTCCGACAAGAATTCCGATGATGTTATAGAAATTACCCCAACTGAATTTAAAAAAAGCAAAAGAAAATAATAAGGGAAAGGGCATAAAAATAGAGAAATCTAATTCTAACCCCGATGAACTTTATATGTATCGTCAACCCCCGAAGTCCTTAAGTTGTAACAATGACCCGAGAACCTCTAAACCACCAGGTTTTTCTAAACCGTTGTGGAAAACGACAGCTAGTATTAGGGGAACATCATATATCCCTAGAAACTTGGCAAAACGAACCAGAACCGAAGAAGAAGAAACGAACGAGTCAGAATAAGATAGTTGTATTCGTGTGGTGTAATATATGTAATATAGTGTGCTTATGCTTTATGATATATGTAAAAATTGCTTGTATTAATAAGTATTTTTTTTATGAATCTAACTCTTGTCTATTTTACAGTTTAAAAACACAAAATGGATAGACAACCCAATATTTTAAGAGACCTACCCGGAGACATGATTGATGAAATCTTGTCTAGAGTCGGTCAGAATTCCTCGGCACAACTATTTAAGGCGAGATCAGTTTGTAAGACATTCGAAGAACGTTCCAAGAATGTCTTGGTTTATAAGAGACTTTCGTTTGAAAGATGGGGGATATCACATTGGGAAACCCATAAGTTATGATGTGTTTACTTTGACGCATATATTGCGGGGAACCCAAATGCTATTTTACGCAACGGGTTAAGAAATTATTTTGACTCAATGTATCCGAATATAGGACTTCATGATTTAGAAAAAGCGGCTAACATGCAACATAAAGAAGCATGCTATGCTTACGGGTTAGTAATGTTCGCTTCTCACCAAAGTGAGAAAAAGAACATCGGGCTACAGCTATTAAACAAAACGTTCCCACAAGTGACGGAGTCGGTAATTGGGGTAAGAAATGAGGTTTTTAGGTTATTATAAGACTGTTGGTCATTACGTAACCCTCGTCCCTTTGACGACGTTACAACACTGTGACGACCCGAAAATTTCTGACCAAATTTAAACTTTAATCTTTATATTATTCCGACATGATAAGCAAAGTTTGTTAAGTTAAATCTCAAGAATTTTAAACTGTGTTCATACATTCATTATAACCTCGACCAAATTCTGACGATTCACGAACCGTTATATATAAATAGATATGTATATATATATTATAACTTGAGAATATTAATAAAGTATTAAACGTATAATAATTTACAAGAACGTATTTGTTTCAATATGATTTTCGACGAAATTAAAAAAAAAAAATTAAATGATTGAATTATCAGAAACATTGAATTATGATTACAAGTCTCTGTTGAGAGGTCCACTATGATTTGAGAAAATCTATTCCTCTTAACGATATTCAGAATAATTTGTAACGCTATTTATAAATAAAAATAAAAAGTGTCATTTACGAAAGTTAGACAAAAGTTAGTGGAGAATTGGTTTCCATAATATTCTATTAATCTATTTTCAAACGTACAAAGACGTTTTCAGTTTAAAAAGAACTTTATTATTAAAACGTATATAACTTTTATAAATATCTAGAATCACTTTTGATAACTCATTACTTAACCAGTATAATAAATATAACGATATTTATATTTTATTTCATTAAATATATATAACGATTTAAATTAATATTATATATATTTATACGCGTATTATACATACATAGTTTTTATACTTTTACTATACCTTAACTTTAACTTTATTTACTTTAACTTTAATAATTCACTTTAATAATTCATACTTTAATAATTCACTTTAATAATTCATACTTTAATAATTCACTTTAATAATTCATACTTTAATAATTCACTTTAATAATTCATACTTTAATAATTCACTTTAATAATTCACTTTAATAATTCATACTTTAATAATTCACTTTAATAATTCATACTTTAATAATTCACTTTAATAATTCATACTTTAATAATGCACTTTAATAATTCAAAAATCTATTTTAAATAGAATTTAATAGGTTTCATTATTTCATAGAAACTTGAAAATATATTTCTCCAAACTCTCTCAATCGAATTACATATATATATATATATATATATATATATATTTACTTAGTATTATTTCAAGATATTATTAGTATACATAAAATACTACGACGGAGTTATATTCAGACGATTTCAAAATAAGTTTTCAAATGAGATAGAGCTAAGAAAATTATGGGTTATAGCTATGAAGGTTATGGGTATTGATCGAGGGTATTGCTCGTGAGGTCAACCTAACGTTTATCATTTTCGTTGTGTCTACGTACTTTCCTGCAATATTGAATCACAATATTGATACGTTCGTGAATCCGAGACAAACCCTGCACTTGTTCAGTGCCGTCATATACATAATTGCTACAAAATACAGTATTGTGATATTCATTTGCTCCCTTTTTAATTGCTTTTGCAATATATATTTTTGGGCTGAGAATACATGCGCTGTTTTATAAATGTTTTACGAAATAGACACAAGTACTAAAACTAATTCTACGTGGGTTTAAACCAGAAATATACCCTTATCTTGGTAACATTAAACTACTTGTCTATGTACGGTAGGCGCGAATCCTAAAGATAGATCTATTGGGCCTGACAAACCCCATCCTGACTATGGGATGCTTTAGTACTTCGAGGTTATATTAAACACACCTGATCTGGTGTACTTCAGAGGGTAAAACATGAACGTTAAGGCTTGTTACCGGGTGCCTACAACTTATAGAATACTTTTATACACTTGCGAGTGTACATATATTTATAAACGGAAATCTTGTGGTCTATTAATATATTGAAATGATTGTTATGATAAACCTATGAACTCACCAACCTTTTGGTTGACACTTTAAAGCATGTTTATTCTCAGGTATTAAAGAAATCTTCCGCTGTGCATTAACTCATTTTAAGGATATTACTTGGAGTCATTCATGGCATATTTTGAAAGACGTTGCATTCGAGTCATTGAGTTCATCAAGATTATTATTAAGCCAAATTATAGTTGGATGTATTATGAAATGGTGTGCATGCCGTCAACTTTTGTTGTAAAGAAAGTTTGTCTTTTAAAAACGAATGCAATGTTTGTAAAATGTATCATATAGAGGTCAAATACGTCGCGATGTAATCAACTATTGTGAATCGTTTATAATGTATATGAACGGGTCCTTTCAGTTGGTATCAGAGCGGTGGTCTTAGCGAACCAGGTCTTGCATTAGTGTGTCTAACTGATAGTTGTTAAGATGCATTAGTGAGTCTTGACTTCGACCGTGTCTGCATGTCAAAAGTTTTGCTCATCATTTTTGTCGGAAATTACCTGCTTATCATTCTTAGTCTAGACACATCTTATTGCATTGATTGCATGAATAGTGTGTAGACAAAATTCATATCTTAGCGTATCTGCTAATTCATATCTTAGCATATCTGTTACTGTAAACTTTGCCTGACATATTCCGTAAATTCCTCCGTAATCTACGAAACCTTTTGCTCTATATAATTAGAATACCACCCGATAGCCGGAAAATCATTTCATATCGGAAAAAAAAATTCTTTATTCAATTGTACGAAATGGAATTCGTCATTAGTTCAAGTCCCTCGGATTCCGAAATGGAATCCCACTCAAGTTCCGAAAGCAGTGTGACCGGAATGGATCAACCAATTAGTCATCATCTATTCTGGATGAATTGGGGATGGGTTCGTAGCCTCCTTAATCATTGGAGACAAGAAGAAGGTGATCCCTTCCATCCACCACATTGCCCTCTTGGCGAAGAACCTGAAGCACTTACCGACGAACCTATCCGAAACACCATTTTCTCTCTCATTTCCAGAGTATCTCGTCATGATTATATACTACACCAAATTCTAGATCTTATTTATCCGCTCATCCGAACCGACAATTACCCCGGTGTAATAGAAGAAGTCAACGAACTTCGCGCTCGGGTAGTGGCTTTGGAGAATATGGTGCAAAGGTTACAAACACCAGCAGTAGCACCAGCAGCATAACCATTACCACCATCAACAACATCAACAGTACCATTACCACCACCAACAACAACCGCATCGCAAACCTCAACTTCACAATCTGTCCCACGAGCATCGACGTCATACGCCATGTAGATACCATGGAATACCACAACGATGAAGTATTGATTCATAACTTCATTGGAGAAACATTCTACGACGATTATGTAATTTCTAAAGTTTAGAAATTATCTATCCTAGCCTTAACCATAAATCAAATGAGTTTAATTTAATATTAACTCATTAAATCAATATTACATCTGAAGAAATATACACATATATATTTCCATAAAGACTGTAATAAAATTCTTTTGTACAAAATATTAATTGTGAAATTTTGTTTAACGGGTAGGTAATACCCGAGAGATATATAAATTCACAATTAATATGTTACATTCTTCGAATTTGATTCAGCAAATCATCCATTATACTCCCTACTTTCACAACAATATACATTCTTTTATAGAAATCAAAACAACCATACTCATTCAAAATCTAATTACATATTCTGATTTTGAAATCTCATAATTCGATTCAAGATATAACCGAAATCATCACTCTTAGATTCCTACATCTTTCAAAACTATACTTTGACTTCAAAACTGTCCTAGAACCTCATTTATATTCATGGAACTCTCAAAAATATTTGTATCATTCAAAATCTTAGAACATCATATGTATATTAACAATTACAATATGTGTTCAAACACTTCAAAATTCCAAAAGACATGCGAGATGATGATCCAACCACATATTACCCACTGTCATGCATCTGAAAAGCTCTTGAAACCAAAGTTATAGTTTAACACGTATCCGTGTCAGATCCTTTGATATTTATTACCAAATATAATTTTTCATTCTCTTTCCAAAATAGACAGTTTTGTCACAGCTCCAGCAAATCACCTTCATTTATTTATACGAATAAACCTTATTATAACAATTACCCCTTCATCATTGTTACTGGGGAACCTTTCATATCTCGCCACATTAGCAGTAAACTTATCAACAACTTCATTAACCTTCGACTTAAGCCTCTCCGAAAAGCCACTATACTTATTCATTAAAACCCCATCATGTACTCACCTACATCCTGTAACAATAATTGTCACACTAACTACTGGGAATTAGCAATCAGTATTTTGAATTTCGCGACAATTTTACGTAGTTATACATATAACGTCTATCTCCTAGACTTACATACTTCGAATGTGAATTTTCCGAAAAACATCCCAAAATATGAACTAGTTCTCCGAAATTGGAAAAATGCTGATGAAGCAGCAAAAACTGTAAACGACTTTAACAGTCAAAAGTTTGATGATAAAGAATAGTATGGTGGTAAAGCTGAGAAAAAGAGAAGGTTTGAAACTGGAAAACGGATTGAGCAGACCATGAAGGAGGCTGTGGACAAATCACAAAGACTAAACCTGCCTTCAAAGGATCCAAATGATTCAGTGTCTACTGAAATCGTTAGCAAACACCTTACTTCTTATTCTAAACCTTCACAGACAAATCTTCTTCATCATCTATATTATCATATCTTTTATTATAATATCTTCAATATTCCTGAAGATATTTTCACAACTATTCTTATCTGAAATCTTTTATCTCTTCGCAATATCTGCGTTACAACATAAAAAGAAACTGTGTTAGTTTCTAAATTCTAAAAAAAAAAAAATTGAATTTAAAATAGGAATATTCTTGAAGAAGTGTTGGGAGCTGAAGCATGAGTTAATATAATATAATGACACTTGATCAACGTGATTATATTACAGTAATTCATGCTGAGTTTCTAAATGGAACATGATGATTCACAGATCATAACATCATCATGTGCTATGTTACACGACTCTTGTATTCTCTTTGATCTCTAAATATCAAGAAAATATTTCTTGATGATTCTGCCTTTTCCGAGGTATTCTGGTAATTTGACAAGTCAAGATCGTGCCATTACAATTTCCTTCCTAGAACAATAACAATGTTCATTCCAAAATTTATATCTGCGAATTCTGGACTATTACAAGCGGTGCTTAATCGCAAGAAGAAGAAACGAAAGGACAAAGCTCCGAACTAGAAATGGGAGTATAAATCATAGCAAATAGAAGAGAGCATTAACTGTGAATGACAATGATTATAGAAGAAGCAAGGACTTTGAAATATAAGGGAAGATATAAAACCCAACAACAACCCAGAAATCACAAACCGTATATATTAATGCATATAGCAATATAAAGACACGGGAGAACTAAAAACACTATAAAGCCAAGAGTATAGTAGAAGTAAATAGATTCTTCCGGAGGCAGATGAAAAAGAAGAGCGACAGATATGAAAGTGAGGAGTATATCAAGAATCAGCACTGGATGAAGCATATTGACAAATACTTTAAAATATGAGTTGAGAATGTGTGAGTTGTAAGAAAACAAATGAGGTGGATTTATAGTGAAATATCCGACAGAGAAATCAAAATGGATTATCGCATTAATTCGAAGAGGATCATAATTTCCTTAATCGCCAAATAATCAAATCCAATATAGATTACAAAGATTTTCTTTTCGGAGATCAATCGTGATGACGTCAAAAGATACGACGAATCACTATTATCTTATTTCATTCATTTACGATAACTTCACTCACACGCTTCGAGTAATCGAATTATTTTATCCATTCTTCTTGAACATGATAAAACTCTATAATCGTTATAATAACATTCTCATTGTTAGTCATGACAACCTCTATCAAATTTCGGGGACGAAATTTCTTTAACGGGTAGGTACTGTGACGACCCGAAAATTTCTGACCAAATTTAAACTTTAATCTTTATATTATTCCGACATGATAAGCAAAGTTTGTTAAGTTAAATCTCAAGAATTTTAAACTGTGTTCATACATTCATTATAACCTCGACCAAATTCCGACGATTCACGAACCGTTATATATAAATAGATATGTATATATATATTATAACTTGAGAATATTAATAAAGTATTAAACGTATAATACTTTACACGAACGTATTTGTTTCAATATGATTTTCGACGAAATTAAAAAAAAATATATTAAATGATTGAATTATCAGAAACATTGAATTATGATTACAAGTCTCTATTGAGAGGTCCACTATGATTTGAGAAAATCTATTCCTCTTAACGATATTCAGAATAATTTGTAACGCTATTTATAAATAAAAACAAAAAGTGTCATTTACGAAAGTTAGACAAAAGTTAGTGGAGAATTGGTTTCCATAATATTCTATTAATCTATTTTCAAACGTACAAAGACGTTTTCAGTTTAAAAAGAACTTTATTATTAAAACGTATATAACTTTTATAAATATCTAGAATCACTTTTGATAACTCATTACTTAACCAGTATAATAAATATAACGATATTTATATTTTATTTCATTAAATATATATAACGATTTAAATTAATATTATATATATTTATACGCGTATTATACATACATAGTTTTTATACTTTTACTATACCTTAACTTTAACTTTATTTACTTTAACTTTAATAATTCACTTTAATAATTCATACTTTAATAATTCACTTTAATAATTCATACTTTAATAATTCACTTTAATAATTCATACTTTAATAATTCACTTTAATAATTCATACTTTAATAATTCACTTTAATAATTCACTTTAATAATTTATACTTTAATAATTCACTTTAATAATTCATACTTTAATAATTCACTTTAATAATTCATACTTTAATAATTCACTTTAATAATTCATACTTTAATAATTCACTTTAATAATTCAAAAATCTATTATAAATAGAATTCAATAGGTTTCATTATTTCATAGAAACTTGAAAATATATTTCTCTAAACTCTCTCAATCGAATTACATATATATATATATCTATATATATATATATATATATATATTTACTTAGTATTATTTCAAGATATTATTAGTATACATAAAATACTACGACGGAGTTATATTCAGACGATTTCAAAATAAGTTTTCAAATGAGATAGAGCTAAGGAAATTATGGGTTATAGCTATGAAGGTTATGGGTATTGATCGAGGGTATTGCTCGTGAGGTCAACCTAACGTTTATCATTTTCGTTGTGTCTACGTACTTTCCTGCAATATTGAATCACAATATTGATACGTTCGTGAATCCGAGACAAACCCTGCACTTGTTCAGTGCCGTCATATACATAATTGCTACAAAATACAGTATTGTGAGTTTCATTTGCTCCCTTTTTAATTGCTTTTGCAATATATATTTTTGGGCTGAGAATACATGCGCTGTTTTATAAATGTTTTACGAAATAGACACAAGTACTAAAACTAATTCTACGTGGGTTTAAACCAGAAATATACCCTTAGCTTGGTAACATTAAACTACTTGTCTATGTACGGTAGGCGCGAATCCTAAAGATAGATCTATTGGGCCTGACAAACCCCATCCTGACTATGGGATGCTTTAGTACTTCGAGGTTATATTAAACACACCTGATCTGGTATACTTCAGAGGGTAAAACATGAACGTTAAGGCTTGTTACCGGGTGCCTACAACTTATAGAATACTTTTATACACTTGCGAGTGTACATATATTTATAAACGGAAATCTTGTGGTCTATTAATATATTGAAATGATTGTTATGATAAACCTATGAACTCACCAACCTTTTGGTTGACACTTTAAAGCATGTTTATTCTCAGGTATTAAAGAAATCTTCTGCTGTGCATTAACTCATTTTAAGGATATTACTTGGAGTCATTCATGGCATATTTTGAAAGACGTTGTATTCGAGTCATTGAGTTCATCAAGATTATTATTAAGCCAAATTATAGTTGGATGTATTATGAAATGGTGTGCATGCCGTCAACTTTTGTTGTAAAGAAAGTTTGTCTTTTAAAAACGAATGCAATGTTTGTAAAATGTATCATATAGAGGTCAAATACGTCGCGATGTAATCAACTATTGTGAATCGTTTATAATGTATATGAACGGGTCCTTTCAAACACGCTGTCTTATCAACGGCCATAACGGTTATGTTCCACAAGACTAAGGATGGGAAGTAGTCCTAGTAAAACCAGAATGCATGACTTGTTTCTGGACGTATGAATTACGTGTCTTTATTGCCTTTGCTGAACGACTTGTGTACTAGCTAGAATTATCTTCACAACTATCTTGTATCAAAGTTATTGTGTGCTATATTTCATGCTTTATGTAAAATAAGCGGTATTGTAAGTTTGTAAAATATTGTATAAAAGTTTGAACGCGAAATATTATTATAATCAGTTTTTCATATAGAATTGTAGTAGTTGAATTGTATATTAGCTACTAAGTATGAACTTAACGGGTAGGTACTACCCGAATTTAAACTTATAAAAAGCTAATATGAAGAAAAAGCTTTTATAAATGAGTTCATATTATGCTACGAAATACTATTAACTACTCTTAATATTCTGTATGATTAACTTGTTCCATTTGACTATTTTGAAGGAAATGGCACCGACTACTCGACACACCGTGAATATGAATGAAGAGGAATTCCGTACTTTTCTAGCTTCAAACATAGCCGCAGTACAGGCTGCGCTACATACCAACAATAACCTTGGATCTAGCAGTACAGGAAATCGTGTAGGATGCACCTACAAAGAATTCACTGCCTGCAAACCTTTGGAATTTGATGGAACCGAAGGACCGATCGGATTGAAACGGTGGACCGAGAAGGTCGAATCGGTGTTTGCCATAAGTAAGTGTACTGAAGAGGACAAAGTGAAGTACGCTACGCATACCTTCACAGGTTCTGCGTTAACATGGTGGAATACCTATCTAGAGCAAGTGGGACAAGATGATGCTTACGCACTACCGTGGTCAGCATTCAAGCACTTGCTGAACGAGAAGTACCGTCCCAGAATCGAGGTCAATAAGCTCAAGACAGAACTTAGAGGGTTACGAACCCAAGGATTTGATATTACCACGTACGAAAGACGATTCACAGAATTGTGCCTATTGTGTCCGGGAGCGTTCGAAGATGAGGAAGAGAATATCGACGCGTTTGTGAAAGGATTACCGGAAAGAATCCAAGAAGATATAAGTTCACACGAGCCCGCCTCCATACAACAGGCATGTAGAATGGCTCACAAACTAGTGAACCAGATTGAGGAAAGAATTAAAGAACAGACGGCTGAAGAGGCCAATGTGAAGCAAGTCAAAAGAAAGTGGGAGGAAAACGGTGATAAGAATCACCAATACAACAACAACAGCAATTACAATAATAATCGCAACAATTATCCCAACAATCGCAACATCAATCGCAACTACAACAAACGGCCCAACAACAACAACAACAACAACAACAACAACTACAACAATCATCCCAACAACAATAACAACCGCAACAACAACAATAATCAGAAGCAGCTATGCCAAAGGTGTGAAAAGTATCACTCGGGGTTCTGCACCAAATTTTGCAACAAGTGTAAAAGAAATGGTCATAGCGCGGCGAAGTGTGAGATCTACGGACCAGGGGTTAACAGAACGAAAGGAACAAATGGTGTTGGAACGAGTAATGGCGGAGCAAGTAGTGCCGGAGCAAGTTATGCCAATGTAGTTTGTTATAAATGTGGAAAACCGGGCCACATTATTAGAAATTGCCCGAACCAGGAGAACACGAATGGACAAGGCCGCGGAAGAGTTTTCAATATTAATGCGGCAGATGAAATGTTCCGTTCTTATTGATTAAAAACGTTCCATATTAATTGATTTCGTTGCGAGGTTTTGACCTCTATATGAGACGTTTTTCAAAGACTGCATTCATTTTAAAACAAACCATAACCTTTATTTCATCAATAAAGGTTTAAAAAACTTTACGTAGATTATCAAATAATGATAATCTAAAATATCCTGTTTACACACGACCATTACATAATGGTTTACAATACAAATATGTTACAACAAAATAAGTTTCTTGAATGCAGTTTTTACACAATATCATACAAGCATGGACTCCAAATCTCGTCCTTATTTAAGTATGCGACAGCGGAAGCTCTTAATAATCACCTGAGAATAAACATGCTTAAAACGTCAACAAAAATGTTGGTGAGTTATAGGTTTAACCTATATATATCAAATCATAATAATAGACCACAAGATTTCATATTTCAATACACATCCCATACATAGAGATAAAAATCATTCATATGGTGAACACCTGGTAACCGACATTAACAAGATGCATATATAAGAATATCCCCATCATTCCGGGACACCCTTCGGATATGATATAAATTTCGAAGTACTAAAGCATCCGGTACTTTGGATGGGGCTTGTTGGGCCCGATAGATCTATCTTTAGGATTCGCGTCAATTAGGGTGTCTGTTCCCTAATTCTTAGATTACCAGACTTAATAAAAAGGGGCATATTCGATTTCGATAATTCAACCATAGAATGTAGTTTCACGTACTTGTGTCTATTTTGTAAATCATTTATAAAACCTGCATGTATTCTCATCCCAAAAATATTAGATTTTAAAAGTGGGACTATAACTCACTTTCACAGATTTTTACTTCGTCGGGAAGTAAGACTTGGCCACTGGTTGATTCACGAACCTATAACAATATATACATATATATCAAAGTATGTTCAAAATATATTTACAACACTTTAAATATATTTTGACGTTTTAAGTTTATTAAGTCAGCTGTCCTCATTAGTAACCTACAACTAGTTGTCCACAGTTAGATGTACAGAAATAAATCGATAAATATTATCTTGAATCAATCCACGACCCAGTGTATACGTATCTCAGTATTGATCATAACTCAAACTATATATATTTTGGAATCAACCTCAACCCTGTATAGCTAACTCCAACATTCACATATAGAGTGTCTATGGTTGTTCCGAAATATATATAGATGTGTCGACATGATAGGTCGAAACATTGTATACGTGTCTATGGTATCTCAAGATTACATAATATACAATACAAGTTGATTAAGTTATGGTTGGAATAGATTTGTTACCAATTTTCACGTAGCTAAAATGAGAAAAATTATCCAATCTTGTTTTACCCATAACTTCTTCATTTTAATTCCGTTTTGAGTGAATCAAATTGCTATGGTTTCATATTGAACTCTATTTTATGAATCTAAACATAAAAGTATATTTTTATAGTCGGAAAAATAAGTTACAAGTCATTTTTGTAAAGGTAGTCATTTCAGTCGAAAGAACGACGTCTAGATGACCATTTTAGAAAACATACTTCCACTTTGAGTTTAACCATAATTTTTGGATATAGTTTCATGTTCATAATAAAAATCATTTTCTTAGAATAACAACTTTTAAATCAAAGTTTATCATAGTTTCTAATTAACTAACCCAAAACAGCCCGCGGTGTTACTACGACGGCGTAAATCCGGTTTTATGGTGTTTTTCGTGTTTCCAGGTTTTAAATCATTAAGTTAGCATATCATATAGATATAGAACATGTGTTTAGTTGATTTTAAAAGCCAAGTTAGAAGGATTAACTTTTGTTTGCGAACAAGTTTAGAATTAACTAAACTATGTTCTAGTGATTACAAGTTTAAACCTTCGAATAAGATAGCTTTATATGTATGAATCGAATGATGTTATGAACATCATTACTACCTTAAGTTCCTTGGATAAACCTACTGGAAAAGAGAAAAATGGATCTAGCTTCAACGGATCCTTGGATGGCTCGAAGTTCTTGAAGCAGAATCATGACACGAAAACAAGTTCAAGTAAGATCATCACTTGAAATAAGATTGTTATAGTTATAGAAATTGAATCAAAGTTTGAATATGATTATTACCTTGTATTAGAATGATAACCTACTGTAAGAAACAAAGATTTCTTGAGGTTGGATGATCACCTTACAAGATTGGAAGTGAGCTAGCAAACTTGAAAGTATTCTTGATTTTATGTAACTAGAACTTGTAGAATTTATGAAGAACACTTAGAACTTGAAGATAGAACTTGAGAGAGATCAATTAGATGAAGAAAATTGAAGAATGAAAGTGTTTGTAGGTGTTTTTGGTCGTTGGTGTATGGATTAGATATAAAGGATATGTAATTTTGTTTTCATGTAAATAAGTCATGAATGATTACTCATATTTTTGTAATTTTATGAGATATTTCATGCTAGTTGCCAAATGATGGTTCCCACATGTGTTAGGTGACTCACATGGGCTGCTAAGATCTAATCATTGGAGTGTATATACCAATAGTACATACATCTAAAAGCTGTGTATTGTTCGAGTACGAATACGGGTGCATACGAGTAGAATTGTTGATGAAACTGAACGAGGATGTAATTGTAAGCATTTTTGTTAAGTAGAAGTATTTTGATAAGTGTCTTGAAGTCTTTAAAAAGTGTATGAATACATATTAAAACACTACATGTATATACATTTTAACTGAGTCGTTAAGTCATCGTTAGTCGTTACATGTAAATGTTGTTTTGAAACCTTTAGGTTAACGATCTTGTTAAATGTTGTTAACCCAATGTTTATAATATCAAAAGAGATTTTAAATTATTATATTATCATGATTTTTTGATGTACGAATATCTCTTAATATGATATATATATATTAAATGTCGTTACAACGATAATCGTTACATATATGTCTCGTTTCAAAATCATTAAGTTAGTAGTCTTGTTTTTACATATGTAGTTCATTGTTAATATACTTAATGATATGTTTACTTATCATAATATCATGTTAACTATATATATAACTATATATATAACCATATAATGTTATGTACAGCCGCGAGTTGTTGAGGTAACTCAAGTCGGTAAGCTACTGGTCCGACACGATCAATAATCTTGAATGGTCCTATATACCTTGGATTTAATTTCCCTCGTTTACCAAATCGAACAACGCCTTTCCAAGGTGCAACTTTAAGCATGACCATCTCTCCAATTTCAAATTCTATATCTTTTCTTTTAATGTCAGCATAGCTCTTTTGTCGACTTTGGGCGGTTTTCAACCGTTGTTGAATTTGGATGATCTTCTCGGTAGTTTCTTGTATAATCTCCGGACCCGTAATCTGTCTATCCCCCACTTCACTCCAACAAATCGAAGACCTGCACTTTCTACCATAAAGTGCTTCAAACGGCGCCATCTCAATGCTTGAATGGTAGCTGTTGTTGTAGGAAAATTCTGCTAATGGTAGATGTCGATCCCAACTGTTTTCGAAATCAATAACACATGCTCGTAGCATGTCTTCAAGCGTTTGTATCGTCCTTTTGCTCTGTCCATCAGTTTGTGGATGATAGGCAGTACTCATGTCTAGACGAGTTCCTAATGCTTGCTGTAATGTCTGCCAGAATCTTGAAATAAATCTGCCATCCCTATCAGAGATAATAGAGATTGGTATTCCATGTCTGGAGATGACTTCCTTCAAATACAGTCGTGCTAACTTCTCCATCTTGTCATCTTCTCTTATTGGCAAGAAGTGTGCTGATTTGGTGAGACGATCAACTATTACCCAAATAGTATCAAAACCACTTGCAGTCCTTGGCAATTTAGTGATGAAATCCATGGTAATATTTTCCCATTTCCATTCTGGGATTTCGGGTTGTTGAAGTAGACCTGATGGTTTCTGATGCTCAGCTTTGACCTTAGAACACGTCAAACATTCTCCTACGTATTTTGCAACATCGGCTTTCATACCCGGCCACCAAAAATGTTTCTTGAGATCCTTGTACATCTTCCCCGTTCCAGGATGTATTGAGTATCTGGTTTTATGAGCTTCTCTAAGTACCATTTCTCTCATATCTCCAAATTTTGGTACCCAAATCCTTTCAGCCCTATACCGGGTTCCATCTTCCCGAATATTAAGATGTTTCTCCGATCCTTTGGGTATTTCATTCTTTAAATTTCCCTCTTTTAAAACTCCTTGTTGCGCCTCCTTTATTTGAGTAGTAAGGTTATTATGAATCATTATATTCATAGATTTTACTCGAATGGGTTCTCTGTCCTTCCTGCTCAAGGCATCGGCTACCACATTTGCCTTCCCCGGGTGGTAACGAATCTCAAAGTCGTAATCATTCAATAATTCAATCCACCTACGCTGCCTCATATTCAGTTGTTTCTGATTAAATATGTGTTGAAGACTTTTGTGGTCGGTATATATAATACTTTTGACCCCATATAAGTAGTGCCTCCAAGTCTTTAATGCAAAAACAACCGCGCCTAATTCCAAATCATGCGTCGTATAATTTTGTTCGTGAATCTTTAATTGTCTAGACGCATAAGCAATCACCTTCGTACGTTGCATTAATACACAACCGAGACCTTGCTTTGATGCGTCACAATAAATCACAAAATCATCATTCCCTTCAGGCAATGACAATATAGGTGCCGTAGTTAGCTTTTTCTTCAATAATTGAAACACTTTCTCTTGTTCATCATTCCATTCAAATTTCTTCCCTTTATGCGTTAATGCAGTCAAGGGTTTTGCTATTCTGGAAAAATCTTGGATGAACCTTCTGTAGTAACCAGCTAGTCCTAAAAACTGGCGTATGTATTTCGGAGTTTTCGGGGTTTCCCACTTTTCAACAGTTTCTATCTTTGCCGGATCCACCTTAATACCTTCTTTGTTCACTATGTGACCGAGGAATTGAACTTCTTCCAACCAAAATGCACACTTTGAAAACTTAGCGTACAATTCTTTCTTCCTCAATACTTCTAACACCTTTCTCAAATGTTCACCGTGTTCTTGGTCATTCTTTGAGTAAATAAGTATGTCATCAATGAAAACAATGACAAACTTGTCAAGGTATGGTCCACACACTCGGTTCATAAGGTCCATGAACACAGCTGGTGCATTAGTTAAACCAAACGGCATGACCATAAACTCGTAATGACCGTAACGTGTTCTGAAAGCAGTCTTTGGAATATCATCTTCTTTCACCCGCATTTGATGATACCCGGAACGTAAGTCAATCTTTGAATAAACAGACGAGCCTTGTAGTTGATCAAATAAGTCGTCGATTCTCGGTAGTGGGTAGCGGTTCTTGATGGTAAGTTTGTTCAACTCTCGGTAGTCGATACACAACCTGAATGTACCATCTTTCTTCTTGACAAACAAAACAGGAGCTCCCCACAGTGATGTGCTTGGTTGAATGAAACCACGCTCTAAAAGTTCTTGTAATTGACTTTGCAGTTCTTTCATCTCGCTGGGTGCGAGTCTGTAAAGAGCACGAGCTATTGGTGCAGCTCCTGGTACAAGATCTATTTGAAATTCAACAGATCGATGTGGGGGTAAACCCGGTAATTCTTTCGGAAATACATCGGGAAATTCTTTTGCAATGGGAACATCATTGATGCTCTTTTCTTCAGTTTGTACTTTCTCGACGTGTGCTAGAACAGCATAGCAACCTTTTCTTATTAGTTTTTGTGCCTTCAAATTACTAATAAGATGTAGCTTCGTGTTGCCCTTTTCTCCGTACACCATTAAGGGTTTTTCTTTTTCTCGTATAATGCGAATTGCATTTTTGTAACAGACGATCTCTGCTTTCACTTCTTTCAACCAGTCCATACCGATTATCACATCAAAACTCCCTAACTCTACTGGTATCAAATCAATCTTAAATGTTTCGCTAACCAGTTTAATTTCTCGATTCCGACATATATTATCTGCTGAAATTAATTTACCATTTGCTAATTCGAGTAAAAATTTACTATCCAAAGGCGTCAATGGACAACTTAATTTAGCACAAAAATCTCTACTCATATAGCTTCTATCAGCACCCGAATCAAATAAAACGTAAGCAGATTTATTGTCAATAAGAAACGTACCCGTAATAAGCTCCGGGTCTTCCTGTGCCTCTGCCGCATTAATATTGAAAACTCTTCTGCGGCCTTGTCCATTCGTGTTCTCCTGGTTCGGGCAATTTCTAATAATGTGGCCCGGTTTTCCACATTTATAACAAACTACATTGGCATAACTTGCTCCGACACTACTTGCTCCGCCATTACTCGTTCCGACACCATTTGTTCCTTTCGTTCTATTAACCCCTGGTCCGTAGACTTCACACTTCGCTGCGCTATGACCATTTCTTTTACACTTGTTGCAAAATTTGGTGCAGAATCCCGAGTGATACTTTTCACACCTTTGGCATAGCTGCTTCTGATTGTTGTTGTTGTTGCGGTTATTATTATTGTTGGGATGATTGTTGTAGTTGCTGTTGTTGTTGTTGTTGTTGTTGCTGTTGGGCCGTTTGTTGTAGTTGCGATTGATGTTGCGATTGTTGGGATAATTGTTGCGATTATTGTTGTAATTGCTGTTGTTGTTGTATTGGTGATTCTTATCACCGTTTTCCTCCCACTTTCTTTTGACTTGCTTCACATTGGCCTCTTCAGCAGTCTATTCTTTAATTCTTTCTTCAATCTGGTTCACTAGTTTGTGAGCCATTCTACATGCATGTTGTATGGAGGCGGGCTCGTGTGAACTTATATCTTCTTGGATTCTTTCCGGTAATCCTTTCACAAACGCGTCGATCTTCTCTTCCTCATCTTCGAATGCTCCCGGACACAATAGGCACAATTCTGTGAATCGTCTTTCGTACGTGGTAATATCAAATCCTTGGGTTCGTAACCCTCTAAGTTCTGTCTTGAGCTTATTGACCTCGGTTCTGGGACGGTACTTCTCGTTCATCAAGTGCTTGAATGCTGACCACGGTAGTGCGTACGCATCGTCTTGTCCCACTTGCTCTAGATAGGTATTCCACCATGTTAACGCAGAACCTGTGAAGGTATGCGTAGCGTACTTCACTTTGTCCTCTTCAGTACACTTACTTATGGCAAACACCGATTCGACCTTCTCGGTCCACCGTTTCAATCCGATCGGTCCTTCGGTTCCATCAAATTCCAAAGGTTTGCAGGCAGTGAATTCTTTGTAGGTGCATCCTACACGATTTCCTGTACTGCCAGATCCAAGGTTATTGTTGGTATGTAGCGCAGCCTGTACTGCGGCTATGTTTGAAGCTAGAAAAGTACGGAATTCCTCTTCATTCATATTCACGGTGTGTCGAGTAGTCGGTGCCATTTCCTTCAAAATAGTCAAATGGAACAAGTTAATCATACAGAATATTAAGAGTAGTTAATAGTATTTCGTAGCATAATATGAACTCATTTATAAAAGCTTTTTCTTCATATTAGCGTTTTATAAGTTTAAATTCGGGTAGTACCTACCCGTTAAGTTCATACTTAGTAGCTAATATACAATTCAACTACTACAATTCTATATGAAAAACTGATTATAATAATATTTCGCGTTCAAACTTTTATACAATATTTTACAAACTTACAATACCGCTTATTTTACATAAAGCATGAAATATAGCACACAATAACTTTGATACAAGATAGTTGTGAAGATAATTCTAGCTAGTACACAAGTCGTTCAGCAAAGGCAATAAAGACACATAATTCATACATCCAGAAACAAGTCATGCATTCTGGTTTTACTAGGATTACTTCCCATCCTTGGTCTTGTGGAACATAACCGTTATGGCCGTTGATAAGACAGCGTGTTGTAACGTCGTCAAAAGGACGAGGGTTACGTAATGACCAACAGTCTCGTAATAACCTAAAAACCTCATTTCTTACCCCAATTACCGACTCCGTCACTTGTGGGAACGTTTTGTTTAATAGTTGTAGCCCAATGTTCTTGTTCTCACTTTGCTGAGAAGCGAACATTACTAACCCGTAAGCATAACATGCTTCTTTATGTTGCATGTTAGCCGCTTTTTCTAAATCACGAAGTCCTATATTCGGATATACTGAGTCAAAATAATTTCTTAACCCGTTGCGTAAAATAGCATTTGGGTTCCCCGCAATATATGCGTCAAAGTAAACACATCGTAACTTATGGATTTCCCAATGTGATATTCCCCATCTTCCGAACGAAAGCCTTTTATAAACCAAGGCATTCTTGGAACGTTCTTCGAATGTCTTACAAACTAATCTCGCCTTAAATAGTTATGTCGAGGAATTCTGACCAACTCTAGACAAGATTTCATCAATCGAATGTCTATCCATTTTGTGTTTTTATACTGTAAAATAGACAAGAGTTAGATTCATAAAAAAATACTTATTAATACAAGCAATTTTTACATATATCATAAAGCATAAGCACACTATATTACATATATTACACCACACGAATACAACTATCTTATTCCGACTCGCTCGTTTCTTCTTGTTCGGTTTTGGTTCGTTTTGCCAAGTTTCTAGGGATATATGATGTTCCCCTAATACGATCCGTCGTTGTCCACATTGGTTTAGAAAAACCTGGTAGTTTAGAGGTTCCCGGGTCATTGTTACAACTTAAGGACTTCGGGGGTTGACGATACATATAAAGTTCATCGGGGTTGGAATTAGATTTCTCTATTTTTATGCCCTTTCCCTTATTATTTTCTTTTGCCTTTTTAAATTCAGTTGGGGTAATTTCTATAACATCATCGGAATTCTCGTCGGAATCTGATTCATCGGAGAATTGGTAATCCTCCCAATATTTTGCTTCCTTGGTGGAAACACCATTGACCATAATTAACCTTGGTCGGTTGGTTGAGGATTCTCTTTTACTTAACCGTTTTATTATTTCCCCCACCGGTTCTATTTCTTCTTCCGGTTCCGATTCTTCTTCCGGTTCTGATTCTTCTTCCGGTTCCGACTCTTCTTCCGGTTCCTCTTCGGGAACTTGTGAATCAGTCCACGAATCATTCCAATTTACATTTGACTCTTCATTATTATTAGGTGAGTCAATGGGACTTGTTCTAGAGGTAGACATCTATCACATAATATCAAACACGTTAAGAGATTAATATATCACATAATATTCATATGTTAAAAATATATAGTTTCCAACAAAAATGTTAAGCAATCATTTTTAAAGAAAACACGGTCGAAGTCCAGACTCTCTAATGCATCCTAACAAACTCGATAAGACACACTAATGCAAAATTCTGGTTCTCTAAGACCAACGCTCGGATACCAACTGAAATGTCCCGTTCTTATTGATTAAAAACGTTCCATATTAATTGATTTCGTTGCGAGGTTTTGACCTCTATATGAGACGTTTTTCAAAGACTGCATTCATTTTAAAACAAACCATAACCTTTATTTCATTAATAAAGGTTTAAAAAACTTTACGTAGATTATCAAATAATGATAATCTAAAATATCCTGTTTACACACGACCATTACATAATGGTTTACAATACAAATATGTTACAACAAAATAAGTTTCTTGAATGCAGTTTTTACACAATATCATACAAGCATGGACTCCAAATCTCGTCCTTATTTAAGTATGCGACAGCGGAAGCTCTTAATAATCACCTGAGAATAAACATGCTTAAAACGTCAACAAAAATGTTGGTGAGTTATAGGTTTAACCTATATATATCAAATCATAATAATAGACCACAAGATTTCATATTTCAATACACATCCCATACATAGAGATAAAAATCATTCATATGGTGAACACCTGGTAACCGACATTAACAAGATGCATATATAAGAATATCCCCATCATTCCGGGACACCCTTCGGATATGATATAAATTTCGAAGTACTAAAGCATCCGGTACTTTGGATGGGGCTTGTTGGGCCCGATAGATCTATCTTTAGGATTCGCGTCAATTAGGGTGTCTGTTCCCTAATTCTTAGATTACCAGACTTAATAAAAAGGGGCATATTCGATTTCGATAATTCAACCATAGAATGTAGTTTCACGTACTTGTGTCTATTTTGTAAATCATTTATAAAACCTGCATGTATTCTCATCCCAAAAATATTAGATTTTAAAAGTGGGACTATAACTCACTTTCACAGATTTTTACTTCGTCAGGAAGTAAGACTTGGCCACTGGTTGATTCACGAACCTATAACAATATATACATATATATCAAAGTATGTTCAAAATATATTTACAACACTTTTAATATATTTTGATGTTTTAAGTTTATTAAGTCAGCTGTCCTCGTTAGTAACCTACAACTAGTTGTCCACAGTTAGATGTACAGAAATAAATCGATAAATATTATCTTGAATCAATCCACGACCCAGTGTATACGTATCTCAGTATTGATCACAACTCAAACTATATATATTTTGGAATCAACCTCAACCCTGTATAGCTAACTCCAACATTCACATATAGAGTGTCTATGGTTGTTCCGAAATATATATAGATGTGTTGACATGATAGGTCGAAACATTGTATACGTGTCTATGGTATCTCAAGATTACATAATATACAATACAAGTTGATTAAGTTATGGTTGGAATAGATTTGTTACCAATTTTCACGTAGCTAAAATGAGAAAAATTATCCAATCTTGTTTTACCCATAACTTCTTCATTTTAAATCCGTTTTGAGTGAATGAAATTGCTATGGTTTCATATTGAACTCTATTTTATGAATCTAAACAGAAAAGTATAGGTTTATAGTCGGAAAAATAAGTTATAAGTCGTTTTTGTAAAGGTAGTCATTTCAGTCGAAAGAACGACGTCTAGATGACCATTTTAGAAAACATACTTCCACTTTGAGTTTAACCATAATTTTTGGATATAGTTTCATGTTCATAATAAAAATCATTTTCTCAGAATAACAACTTTTAAATCAAAGTTTATCATAGTTTTTAATTAACTAACCCAAAACAGCCCGCGGTGTTACTACGACGGCGTAAATCCGGTTTTACGGTGTTTTTCGTGTTTCCAGGTTTTAAATCATTAAGTTAGCATATCAGAACATGTGTTTAGTTGATTTTAAAAGTCAAGTTAGAAGGATTAACTTTTGTTTGCGAACAAGTTTAGAATTAACTAAACTATGTTCTAGTGATTACAAGTTTAAACCTTCGAATAAGATAGCTTTATATGTATGAATCGAATGATGTTATGAACATCATTACTACCTTAAGTTCCTTGGATAAACCTACTGGAAAAGGGAAAAATGGATCTAGCTTCAACGGATCCTTGGATGGCTCGAAGTTCTTGAAGCAGAATCATGACACGAAAACAAGTTCAAGTAAGATCATCACTTGAAATAAGATTGTTATAGTTATAGAAATTGAATCAAAGTTTGAATATGATTATTACCTTGTATTAGAATGATAACCTACTGTAAGAAACAAAGATTTCTTGAGGTTGGATGATCGCCTTACAAGATTGGAAGTGAGCTAGGAAACTTGAAAGTATTCTTGATTTTATGTAACTAGAACTTGTAGAATTTATGAAGAACACTTAGAACTTGAAGATAGAACTTGAGAGAGATCAATTAGATGAAGAAAATTGAAGAATGAAAGTGTTTGTAGGTGTTTTTGTTCGTTGGTGTATGGATTAGATATAAAGGATATGTAATTTTGTTTTCATGTAAATAAGTCATGAATGATTACTCATATTTTTGTAATTTTATGAGATATTTCATGCTAGTTGCCAAATGATGGTTCCCACATGTGTTAGGTGACTCACATGGGCTGCTAAGAGCTGATCATTGGAGTGTATATACCAATAGTACATACATCTAAAAGCTGTGTATTGTACGAGTACGAATACGGGTGCATACGAGTAGAATTGTTGATGAAACTGAACGAGGATGTAATTGTAAGCATTTTTGTTAAGTAGAAGTATTTTGATAAGTGTCTTGAAGTCTTTCAAAAGTGTATGAATACATATTAAAACACTACATGTATATACATTTTAACTGAGTCGTTAAGTCATCGTTAGTCGTTACATGTAAATGTTGTTTTGAAACCTTTAGGTTAACGATCTTGTTAAATGTTGTTAACCCAATGTTTATAATATCAAAAGAGATTTTAAATTTTTATATTATCATGATATTATGATGTACGAATATCTCTTAATATGATATATATACATTAAATGTCGTTACAACGATAATCGTTACATATATGTCTCGTTTCAAAATCATTAAGTTAGTAGTCTTGTTTTTACATATGTAGTTCATTGTTAATATACTTAATGATATGTTTACTTATCATAATATCATGTTAACTATATATATAACCATATATATGTCATCATATAGTTTTTACAAGGTTTAACGTTCGTGAATCACCGGTCAACTTGGGTGGTCAATTGTCTATATGAAACCTATTTCAATTAATCAAGTCTTAACAAGTTTGATTGCTTAACATGTTGGAAACATTTAATCATGTAAATATCAATCTCAATTAATATATATAAACATGGAAAAGTTCGGGTCACTACAGCAGAGGCACAGGAAGACCCGGAGCTTGTTACAGGTACGTTTCTTATTGACAATAAATCTGCTTACATTTTATTTGATTTGGATGCGGATAGAAGCTATATGTGTAGAGATTTTTGTGCTAAATTAAGTTGTCCATTGACGCCGTTGGATATTAAATTTTTACTCGAATTAGCAAACGGTAAATTAATTTCAGCAGATAATATATGCCGGAATCGAGAAATTAAACTGGGTAGCGAAATATTTAAGATTGATTTGATACCAGTAGAGTTAGGGAGTTTTGATGTAATAATTGGCATGGACTGGCTGAAGAAGGTGAAAGCAGAGATCGTATGTTATAAAAATGCAATTCGCATTGTACGAGAAGAAGGAGAACCCTTAATGGTGTACGGAGAAAAGGGCAACATGAAGCTACATCTTATTAGTAATTTGAAGGCACAAAAACTAATAAGAAAAGGTTGCTATGCTGTTCTAGCTCACGTCGAGAAAGTACAAACTGAAGAAAAGAGCATCAATGATGTTCCCGTTGCAAAAGAATTTCCCGATGTATTTCTGAAAGAATTACCGGGATTACCCCCACATCGATCAGTTGAATTTCAAATAGATCTTATACCAGGAGCTGCACCAATAGCTCGTGCTCCTTACAGACTCGCACCCAGCAAGATGAAAGAACTGCAAAGCTGTGATGACCCGGAAATTTCTGACCAAATTTAAACTTAATCTTTAACGTTTCCGACACGATAAGCAAAGTCTATGAATTTGAATCTCAAAATTTTAAACTATTCAAATACCTTTCGATTGTTCTCAACGATTCGCGAACAATTATATGTAATTAGATATACATACTATAACTTGGAAACGTAACAAAGTGTTATGAAAATGATACTGTGCATTAACCTTATTGGTTTGATTATCTGATTGATATATTTAACTACGGAGTTAAAAGATTATGCCAAACGATTGAATTAAAAGATATTTACTAAGTCTTTTAATGATTACGATGTTGTTACGGGTCTCTGTTGTGAGGTTCACGCTGATTTGAGAAATCGTTCATTCTTAACGATATTCGTAAAATATGGTAAAGTGTTTGTTTAAATAACGTAATCTACACGATACAAAAATAAGGAATATTAACTGTTGGAATTGGATATATGAATACCTTGTGACGTATATTTAAAACGTGTTTATAAATATTAATTTGGTTACAAAACGTTTTGATTTAAAAACAATATTATTAAAAATACTTCGTTAGATAACGAGCCATTGATTTATAGAAGTAAATGACCAAAACACTCTAGAGTTTAAGATATATTTTGAGTGATATAGTTTAGGGGTAATTTAAGGCTATATTTTGACAAAAATACGTGTCACGAAATGTAAAATACAAGTTTTCTCAGTGTACGAAGGGACACTCGAAAAACCAGAACCGGAACATAAGTCGCGTGATGACGTACGACTTATCGAAATAAAAATTACAAGTCAACTATGCACATGAATTTAATATAATATATAATTAATTATATAAATTATATATATTATATATATAATTAAATATTATGTCGACAACCAAGAAAACAAAAGTTTGTGAGCTGGATCAGAGGGCCATGCGATCGCATGGAAAATAGGCACAAAACCCATGCAATCGCATGGGGGTCAGAATCAGGAATTATTCTATAAATAGCCCAGGTTTCTGCCGAACTATTTACCCACTTTCTCTCAATCTCTCTCTGTTATACATAAATATATATTATTATTATTATTATTATTATTATTATTATTATTATTATTATTATTAAGATTAATATTATTATTAATCTTATTATTTTAGTATTGATATTATTATTAATAATATTATACATAAAATATTACGACGTGAGTAGGTTCGGGTTATTTCAAACCAAGTTTTCAAATGAGTCAAAGCTAAGGAAACTATGGGTTATTACTAAGGAGGTTATAGGTATTGTTCGAGGGTATTGCTCGTGAGTCAAACTAGTGTTTATCATCTTCGTTGCGTCTACGTACTTTCCCTACAATATTGAATCTCAATATTGATACGTAAGTACTTATATTTTATCCTTTATAAATTAATAGTGTATACATGTCTAGTGCTCGAGTATATATATTTATACATGCTTGTATGCTAAATTTCATCGATAAACAGTTTATAATGAATCACGAATTAAATACATATATTACTGGTAAAAGGTATATGATATACATGTTTTTGGAAAGCTGGCGAAAAATCAATAACTTTTCATTTAGATATCGAATAGTTTTGATGAACGGATTAAAAGATATGATCAACTAAATTATGTTTGACGTTAAATGAAATTGCTTTTGAATCTGCAATTGAGATTTAAACAACTTGTTTACAAGATTGATAAAATGGATTTTTAAATATTACCAGCCGAGTAAATGAATCCTTAAATAAGGTACGTCTCATTTTGTTGAACTATTGTCAAAATTGACTTTTTGAAACGACTTTGGATAACTTTTGTATGTCGATCTCGAGCATTAGGATTGTGATACACTATGACCAGACCTAGCTTGATAGACATTTATTGACCAACCTATGTTCTCTAGGTTGAGATCTACGATTATTTGATATTCTGAGTTCCGATCACATTACGATGAACAACTTTATATGCTGCTAAGGTGAGTTTCATTGATCCCTTTTTAATTGCTTTTGCAATATATATTTTTGGGCTGAGAATACATGTAATTTATTTTAAACGCAATGGATACAAGTAAATACTAAATTCTACACCGAGTTTGAACCGAAAATCCCTTAGCTTCGGTAACTAGTAACTGTCGGTTATAAGAACCGATGAGCGCGAATAGAGATATATGGATCCATAGGGTTTGACATCCCCGTCTGTTCCAGGTATAGAAAGAAACTCTAGCCTGAACTATAAAACAAACGTATGCTATTTGAAGTTAGTACACGTTGGATTGCGTGTATTGTACATGTTGGTTGCATGTTAAATGAGGGGTACTTATTATAGACGTTAAGGCTTGGTTACCAGGGTGCTCATTCTTGTAGAACATTTTGATAAACGTTTCTGGATGAAACAACTGAAATCTTGTGATCCATTTTTATATACAGATTATGCGAAATACTAAAACTATGAACTCACCAACCTTTGTGTTGACACTTGTTAGCATGTTTATTCTCAGGTTCCCTAGAAGTCTTCCGCTGTTTGCTTATATGATATACAAACTATGTGCATGGAGTCTTACATGGCATATTTTTCAAGAAAACGTTGCATTCACCAATTCATCACCATGTACCTTATTTTGACTGCATTGTCAACGAAAGCACTATTGTAAACTATTATATACGGTGATTGTCTATATGTAGAAATCATCAGATGTCAAAAACCTTTGATTTAAATATACATTTATGGTGTGCCTTTTCAAAAGAATGTAATGTTTACAAAATGTATCATATAGAGGTCAAATACCTCGTAATGAAATCAATAAATGACGTGTTAGTCCATATGAATTTGGAGCGATCGTCACAGTTGGTATCAGAGCGTTGGTCCTAGTGAACCAGGTCTTGCATGAGTGTGTCTAACTGATAGTTGTTAGGATGCTTTTGTAAGTCTGGACTTCGACTGTGTCTGCATGTCAAAAGTTTTGCTAATCATTCCTTGTCAGAAATTACTTGTCTATCATCTCAAGTCTAAACACGTGTTACTGCATTGATTGCATGAATAGTGTATAGACGAATCATATCCTATCATATCTACTATAGTGGATCTTATTTGGCGTTTTTCGAAATTCCCTCCGTAAATTACGGAATCCTTTTACTATATATACGTATGCGAGAAGACGAAGGTATCATCCAATATTCAACCCTCAATTCATATCGAGAATCATTTCATAACTTTCAGTGATCGCGTAAGATGGCCTCTTCGAATAGACCAAGTCCCTCCAACTCCGAAGACAGCGTGACGGGACCATACCGACCGATCAACTACCGTGATTTCTTTAGAAAATGGGCATGGGTTCGCGAAATACTTACCCTATGGAGAAATGAAGAAGGTACTCCATACCACGAGCCGAACTTACCGCCTAACGTCGGAGTACTCGATCTGCTTACCGGCGAACCTGTTTGCAACACCGTTTATACTCTTTTTGCGAGAATTTTTCATCTTGAAGCTACCATTAACGGAACTAGAAAAGATATCCGACCTCTACCTCACACCGATAACTAACCAGAGTTAGTAGAAGAAGTTAAAGAACTTCGAGCTCGAGTGTTAACTTTAGAGAGCACTGTACACAATTTACAAACACCAGCAGTATCACCAACACCAGTAACATCACCATCCTCAGCACCAACAGCAGTAGTACCACTAACAACAACGCCAACAGTACCATTACCACCACCAACAACATCCACATCACACGCCTCAACATCACGATCTGTACCTCGGATATCACCATCATACGCACCATAGATACCAAGGAGTATCAACGACAATAAACGATGATTTATTGATTCATAACTTCATCGGAGAAACATTCTACTGCGATTATATAATTTCTAAAGTTTAGAGATTATCTATTCTAACCCTAGCCATAAATCAGATAGAGTAGAAACTCTGATCGGAATGGTGTAAGATTTATAACCTAGACTTGTTATATCACAACATCAATAGTACCCTTAGCTTCACCAACACAGTAAGTACTGTCAACATCGTTAGAATCAACAGCACCTCTAACATCACAAGCTCCGCCAGTTCAAGAATTACCGTAGACATCATTACGAATCAATAACGCGTATATTGAATCAATGAGTTATGAAATAATAACTCGTTCCCTCCGAAGAATTTATATGTATATCTTATATATATAAATTTTAAACCCTAATAAATCTTTCTGTACTAAGCTATTATGTATGGAACTTAACTACTCGGTTAATTCATATTACTAATATGCTATGATGTACAACCTTCGTTAACTACAATCTCTATTTCAATTCAATGAATTTCGTTTCATAATAAACCAAGTGTATTATTCAATAACATGGTTGATTTTACACTTTCATCTTCGATGCACTCGAAACTTTCTAGAAGACATCATTTGCACCTTGCGAAGTTAGCAAGAATTCCACGAATACCAACATCCTTTATTGAGGAATATCAATAAGAATAAATAATGAAGTATTGATTTCATTAGTGAAATACTCCGCGAAGATTATGAAATCTCTAATGTTTTAGAGATTATTCATTTCTAATTCAAGCCAAAAATCAAATGAGCTTAATATGATATTAACTCATTAAATCTGTATTACATCTGAAGAAAATATACATACATATATTTTCATAAGGCTGTAATGAAAATTCTTTTGTACAAAATATTAATTGTGAAATCTTTAACGGGTAGGTAATACTCGGGAAATATATAAGTTCACAATTAATATGTTAGATTGTACATTCTTCAACTTTGATTCTCAAATCTATTAATCATGCTCACAATGATACCCAATCATCTCATACAAATTCAATTACACATTCTGATATTGACGGATCAGAATCCAATTCATAACTCTGAACCGGTGACATCATTCTTAGATCTCTACATCTTTCAAAGCTATACTTTGACTTCAAAACCATGCAAGATCCTTTAGCGTTGTTTTTACCGAAAATAATCTTGTAATTCCTTTTCAAAGTATCCAGTATTATCAACCACTCAACCAGTCAATGACGACCTTTTAGACCGGTAACTTTGGCATATACGTTTTTGTTACCGGGAACCTTTCATTGTTCCACCACATTAGCAATAAATTTACCAACAACTTCATTTATCCTTGACCTTCCGAAAAATCCTTATACTCATTGAAACCCTATCATGTACTCATCCACATCCTGTAACGAGAATTTCCATACGAATTATCGGGAATTAGCAATCAGTATTTTGAAATCTTGCAGCACGTCTACGCCAACAGTTATATATATACATATAATGTCTATCTCCTAGACGTACATACTTCGAATGTGAAGTTTCTGAAAAACACCCCAAACTACGAAACTAGTTCTCCAAATTTTCGAAAAATGTTGATGAAGCAGCAAAAACTGTAAACGAGCTTAACAGTCAAAAGTTTGATGATAAAGAATGGTATGGTGGTAAAGCTGAGAAAAGGAGAAGGTTTGGAACTGGAAAACGGATTGAGCAAAGTATGAAGGAGGCTGTGGATAAATCACAAAGACTGAACCTGCCTTCAAAGAATACAAATGATTCAGTGTCTGCTGAAATCCTTAGCAAATACCTTACTCCTTACTCTAAAACCGTTACGGACAATATTCTTCATCATCATCATTATCTTGAATATTCTAAGATATCATCGTATCTTTCATTATAAATATCCTCAATATTTCTGAAGATAATTTCGTAACCATCTGAAATTATTCATTCCTTCACGCTATCTGTGTTACATCATAAAAGAAACTTTGTTAGTTTCTAAATTCTGAAAAATTCAAGTTTAAAATATGAATGTTTTGAAGTAGTGTTGGGAACTGAAGCATGAATTAGTATAATATAATGACGTCAGGCCAACGTGATTATATTATAGTAAGTCATGCTGAGTTTCTAATGGAACGTGATGAAGGTTCACAGATCCCACCCTCATCATGAACCATGTTACATAACTCTTTCATTCTATTTAATCTCTAAAGTTATCAAGAAAACATATTCCTTGATGATTCGGTCTTTTCCGGATATTCTAGTAATTTGACAAATCAAGATCGTGCCATTACAATTTCTTTCTTAGAACATTAGTTATGTTCATCTCAAAACATCATACCTACGAATTCTGGACCATTATTCGCTTGACTTAAAGTCGGGAAGAGAAAACGAAAGCATGAAGCTCCGAAATATAAAGGAGAATATAAGCCCGATAACAACCTCGAAATTTACAAACCGTGTATATCAATGTGTATAGCGATATAAAGAAACGGGAGAATGAAAAACACTATAACCCCAAGGTAATGGTAGAAAAAAGTAACTTCCTCTGGTGGTAGATGAAAAAGAAGAATGACGGATATGAAAGTTAGGAGTATATCAAGAATCAGAACTGGATGAAGCATTTCACAATCTTTTGGAAGTATGAAATGAGAAAGAAAATGTAGGAGTGGTGAAAATAATGAAACGAAAGTGGTCAATTTATAGCGAAATATCAGACATAGCAATTGAGGCAGATTACACAAAACAAAATCTCCTTAATTCCCGAAGAATCAAATCTTATTTAGATTATGAAGATTTTATATTCCTTAAATTCCGGAAATCAATCGTTACTACATCAAAAGTTAAGACGAAACTCTATTCCTTCAAATTCACTATTATACTATAACTTCTCTCATATGCTTCGAGTAATCGGATTGTTATATCCATATTATTCAACGGTGATAAAACTCTATTTATCGACTCATATACGTCATGAAAGCATTTTTATTGTTAGCCATGACGACCTCACTCAAATTTCGGGACGAAATTTCTTTAACGGGGGGATACTGTGATGACCCGGAAATTTCTGACCAAATTTAAACTTAATCTTTAACTTTTCCGACACGATAAGCAAAGTCTATGAATTTGAATCTCAAAATTTTAAACTATTCAAATACCTTTCGATTGTTCTCAACGATTCGCGAACAATTATATGTAATTAGATATACATACTATAACTTGGAAACGTAACAAAGTGTTATGAAAATGATACTGTGCATTAACCTTATTGGTTTGATTATCTGATTGATATATTTAACTACGGAGTTAAAAGATTATGCCAAACGATTGAATTAAAAGATATTTACTAAGTCTTTTAATGATTACGATGTTATTACGGGTCTCTGTTGTGAGGTTCACGCTGATTTGAGAAATCGTTCATTCTTAACGATATTCGAAAAATATGGTAAAGTGTTTGTTTAAATAACGTAATCTAGACGATACAAAAATAAGGAATATTAACTGTTGGAATTGGATATATGAATAACTTGTGACGTATATTTAAAACGTGTTTATAAATATTAATTTGGTTACAAAACGTTTTGATTTAAAAACAATATTATTAAAAATACTTCGTTAGATAACGAGCCATTGATTTATAGAAGTAAATGACCAAAACACTCTAGAGTTTAAGATATATTTTGAGTGATATAGTTTAGGGGTAATTTAAGGCTATATTTTGACAAAAATACGTGTCACGAAATGTAAAATACAAGTTTTCTCAGTGTACGAAGGGACACTCGAAAAACCAGAACCGGAACATAAGTCGCGTGATGACGTACGACTTATCGAAATAAAAATTACAAGTCAACTATGCACATGAATTTAATATAATATATAATTAATTATATAAATTATATATATTATATATATAATTAAATATTATGTCGACAAACAAGAAAACAAAAGTTTGTGAGCTGGATCAGAGGGCCATGCGATCGCATGGAAAATAGGCACAAAACCCATGCAATCGCATGGGGGTCAGAATCAGGAATTATTCTATAAATAGCCCAGGTTTCTGCCGAACTATTTACCCACTTTCTCTCAATCTCTCTCTGTTATACATAAATATATATTATTATTATTATTATTATTATTATTATTATTATTATTATTATTATTATTATTATTATTATTATTATTATTATTATTATTATTAAGATTAATATTATTATTAATCTTATTATTTTAGTATTGATATTATTATTAATAATATTATACATAAAATATTACGACGTGAGTAGGTTCGGGTTATTTCAAACCAAGTTTTCAAATGAGTCAAAGCTAAGGAAACTATGGGTTATTACTAAGGAGGTTATAGGTATTGTTCGAGGGTATTGCTCGTGAGTCAAACTAGTGTTTATCATCTTCGTTGCGTCTACGTACTTTCCCTACAATATTGAATCTCAATATTGATACGTAAGTACTTATATTTTATCCTTTATAAATTAATAGTGTATACATGTCTAGTGCTCGAGTATATATATTTATACATGCTTGTATGCTAAATTTCATCGATAAACAGTTTATAATGAATCACGAATTAAATACATATATTACTGGTAAAAGGTATATGATATACATGTTTTTGGAAAGCTGGCGAAAAATCAATAACTTTTCATTTAGATATCGAATAGTTTTGATGAACGGATTAAAAGATATGATCAACTAAATTATGTTTGACGTTAAATGAAATTGCTTTTGAATCTGCAATTGAGATTTAAACAACTTGTTTACAAGATTGATAAAATGGATTTTTAAATATTACCAGCCGAGTAAATGAATCCTTAAATAAGGTACGTCTCATTTTGTTGAACTATTGTCAAAATTGACTTTTTGAAACGACTTTGGATAACTTTTGTATGTCGATCTCGAGCATTAGGATTGTGATACACTATGACCAGACCTAGCTTGATAGACATTTATTGACCAACCTATGTTCTCTAGGTTGAGATCTACGATTATTTGATATTCTGAGTTCCGATCACATTACGATGAACAACTTTATATGCTGCTAAGGTGAGTTTCATTGATCCCTTTTTAATTGCTTTTGCAATATATATTTTTGGGCTGAGAATACATGTAATTTATTTTAAACGCAATGGATACAAGTAAATACTAAATTCTACACCGAGTTTGAACCGAAAATCCCTTAGCTTCGGTAACTAGTAACTGTCGGTTATAAGAACCGATGAGCGCGAATAGAGATATATGGATCCATAGGGTTTGACATCCCCGTCTGTTCCAGGTATAGAAAGAAACTCTAGCCTGAACTATAAAACAAACGTATGCTATTTAAAGTTAGTACACGTTGGATTGCGTGTATTGTACATGTTGGTTGCATGTTAAATGAGGGGTACTTATTATAGACATTAAGGCTTGGTTACCAGGGTGCTCATTCTTGTAGAACATTTTGATAAACGTTTCTGGATGAAACAACTGAAATCTTGTGATCCATTTTTATATACAGATTATGCGAAATACTAAAACTATGAACTCACCAACCTTTGTGTTGACACTTGTTAGCATGTTTATTCTCAGGTTCCCTAGAAGTCTTCCGCTGTTTGCTTATGTGATATACAAACTATGTGCATGGAGTCTTACATGGCATATTTTTCAAGAAAACGTTGCATTCACCAATTCATCACCATGTACCTTATTTTGACTGCATTGTCAACGAAAGCACTATTGCAAACTATTATATACGGTGATTGTCTATATGTAGAAATCATCAGATGTCAAAAACCTTTGATTTAAATATACATTTATGGTGTGCCTTTTCAAAAGAATGTAATGTTTACAAAATGTATCATATAGAGGTCAAATACCTCGTAATGAAATCAATAAATGACGTGTTAGTCCATATGAATTTGGAGCGATCGTCACAAAAGCCAATTACAAGAACTTTTAGAGCGTGCTTTCATTTAACCAAGCACATCACCGTGGGGAGCTCCTGTTTTGTTTGTCAAGAAGAAAGATGGTACATTCAGGTTGTGTATCGACTACTGAGAGTTGAACAAACTTACCATCAAGAACCGCTACCCACTACCGAGAATCGACAACTTATTTGATCAACTACAAGGCTCGTCTGTTTATTCAAAGATTGACTTACGTTCCGGGTATCATCAAATGCGGGTGAAAGAAGATGATATTCCAAAGACTGCTTTCAGAACACGTTACGGTCATTATGAGTTTATGGTCATGCCGTTTGGTTTAACTAATGCACCAGCTGTGTTCATGGACCTTATGAACCGAGTGTGTGGACCATACCTTGACAAGTTTGTCATTGTTTTCATTGATGACATACTTATTTACTTAAAGAATGACCAAGAACACGGTGAACATTTGAGAAAGGTGTTAGAAGTATTGAGGAAGGAAGAATTGTACGCTAAATTTTCAAAGTGTGCATTTTGGTTGGAAGAAGTTCAATTCCTCGGTCACATAGTGAACAAAAAAGGTATTAAGGTGGATCCGGCAAAGATAGAAACTGTTGAAAAGTGGGAAACCCCGAAAACTCCGAAACACATACGCCAGTTTTTAGGACTAGCTGGTTACTACAGAAGGTTCATCCAAGACTTTTCCAGAATAGCAAAACCCTTGACTGCATTAACGCATAAAGGGAAGAAATTTGAATGGAAGGATGAACAAGAGAAAGCGTTTCAGTTATTGAAGAAAAAGCTAACTACGGCACCTATATTATCATTGCCTGAAGGGAATGATGATTTTGTGATATATTGTGACGCATCAAAGCAAGGTCTCGGTTGTGTATTAATGCAACGAACGAAGGTGATTGCTTATGCGTCTAGACAATTGAAGATTCACGAGCAAAATTATACGACGCATGATTTGGAATTAGGCGCGGTTGTTTTTGCATTAAAGACTTGGAGGCACTACTTATATGGGGTCAAAAGTATTATATATACCGACCACAAAAGTCTTCAACACATATTTAATCAGAAACAACTGAATATGAGGCAGCGTAGGTGGATTAAATTGTTGAATGATTACGACTTTGAGATTCGTTACCACCCGGGGAAGGAAAATGTGGTAGCCAACGCCCTGAGCAGGAAGGACAGAGAACCCATTCGAGTAAAATTTATGAATATAATGATTCACAATAACCTTACTACTCAAATAAAGAAGGCGCAACAAGGAGTTTTAAAAGAGGGAAATTTAAAGGATGAAATACCCAAAGGATCGGAGAAGCATCTTAATATTTGGGAAGACGGAACTCGGTATAGGGCTGAAAGGATTTGGGTACCAAAATTTAGAGATATGAGAGAAATGGTACTTAGAGAAGCTCATAAAACCAGATACTCAATACATCCTGGAATGGGGAAGATGTACAAGGATCTCAAGAAACATTTTTGGTGGCCGGGTATGAAAGCCGATGTTGCTAAATATGTAGGAGAATGTTTGACGTGTTCTAAGGTCAAAGCTGAGCATCAGAAACCATCAGGTCTACTTCAACAACCCGAAATCCCGGAATGGAAATGGGAAAACATTACCATGGATTTCATCACTAAATTGCCAAGGACTGCAAGTGGTTTTGATAATATTTGGGTAATAGTTGATTGTCTCACCAAATCAGCACACTTCCTGCCAATAAGAGAAGATGACAAGATGGAGAAGTTAGCACGACTGTATTTGAAGAAAGTCGTCTCCAGACATGGAATACCAATCTCTATTATCTCTGATAGGGATGGCAGATTTATTTCAAGATTCTGGCAGACATTACAGCAAGCATTAGGAACTCGTCTAGACATGAGTACTGCCTATCATCCACAAACTGATGGGTAGAGCGAAAGGACGATACAAACGCTTGAAGACATGCTACGAACATGTGTTATTGATTTCGGAAACAGTTGGGATCGACATCTACCGTTAGCAGAATTTTCCTACAACAACAGCTACCATTCAAGCATTGAGATGGCGCCGTTTGAAGCACTTTATGGTAGAAAGTTCAGGTCTCCGATTTGTTGGAGTGAAGTGGGGGATAGACAGATTACGGGTCCGGAGATAATACAATAAACTACCGAGAAGATCATCTAAATTCAACAACGGCTGAAAACCGCCCAAAGTCGACAAAAGAGCTACGCTGACATTAAAAGAAAAGATATAGAATTTGAAATTGGAGAAATGGTCATGCTTAAAGTTGCACCTTGGAAAGGCGTTGTTCGATTTGCTAAACGAGGGAAATTAAATCCAAGGTATATTGGACCATTCAAGATTATTGATCGTGTCGGACCAGTAGCTTATCGACTTGAGTTACCTCAACAACTCGCGACTGTACATAACACTTTCCACGTCTCGAATTTGAAGAAATGTTTTGCTAAAGAAGATCTCACTATTCCGTTAGATGAAATCCAAATCAACGAAAAACTTCAATTTATCGAAGAACCCTTCGAAATAATGGATCGTGAGGTTAAAAGACTTAAGCAAAACAAGATGCCAATTGTTAAGGTTCGATGGAATGCTCGTAGAGGACCCGAGTTCACCTGGGAACGAGAAGATCGGATGAAGAAGAAATACCCGCATTTATTTCCAGAAGATACGTCAACACCTCCAACTGCTTAAAATTTCGGGACGAAATTTATTTAACGGGTAGGTACTGTAGTGACCCGAACTTTTCCATGTTTATATATATATTAAATGAAATTGTTATTTACATGATTAAGTGTTTCCAACATGTTAAGCAATCAAACTTGTTAAGACTTGATTAATTGAAATAGGTTTCATATAGACAATTGACCACCCAAGTTGACCGGTGATTCACGAACGTTAAAACTTGTAAAAACTATACGATGACATATATATGGTTATATATATATAGTTAACATGATTTTATTATAAGTATGTATCTCATTAGGTATTTTAGCAATGAGTTATATACATAAAAATGAGACTATTAATTTAAGAAACTCGAAAACGATATATATAACGATTATCGTTATAACAACGTCTTACTAGGTACATATGAATCATATTAAGATATTGATACACTTGGTTAATTATGTTAAATGATAATTAAATATATTATTAAGTGTATTAACAATGAAATACATATGTAAAAATAAGACTACTAACTTAATGATTTCGAAACGAGACATATATGTAACGATTATCGTTGTAACGACATTTAACTGTATATATACATCATACTAAGATATATTATATATCATAATATCATGATAATATAATAATTTAACATCTCATTTGTTATAATAAACAATGGGTTAACAACATTCAACAAGATCGTTAACCTAAAGGTTTCAAAACAACATTTACATGTAACGACTAACGATGACTTAACGACTCAGTTAAAATGTATATACATGTAGTGTTTTAATATGTATTCATACACTTTTGAAAGACTTCAAGACACTTATCAAAATACTTCTACTTAACAAAAATGCTTACAATTACATCCTCGTTCAGTTTCATCAACAATTCTACTCGTATGCACCCGTATTCGTACTCGTACAATACACAGCGTTTAGATGTATGTACTATTGGTATATACACTCCAATGATCAGCTATTAGCAGCCCATGTGAGTCACCTAACACATGTGGGAACCATCATTTGGCAACTAGCATGAAATATCTCATAAAATTACAAAAATATGAGTAATCATTCATGACTTATTTACATGAAAACAAAATTACATATCCTTTATATCTCATCCATACACCAACGACCAAAAACACCTACAAACACTTTCATTCTTCAATTTTCTTCATCTAATTTATCTCTCTCAAGTTCTATCTTCAAGTTCTAAGTGTTCTTCATAAATTCCAAAAGTTCTAGTTTCATAAAATCAAGAATACTTCCAAGATTGCAAGTTTACTTCCAAGTTTTCTAAATCCATTCCAAGTAATCATCCAAGATCAAGAAACCTTTGTTACTTACAGTAGGTTATCTTTCTAATACAAGGTAATAATCATATTCAAACTTTAATTCAATTTCTATAACTATAACAATCTTATTTCGAGTGGAAATCTTACTTGAAATTGTTTTCGTGTCATGATTCTGCTTCAAGAACTTTCAAGCCATCCAAGGATCCTTTGAAGCTAGATCTATTTTTCTCATTTCCAGTAGGTTTATCCAAGGAACTTGAGGTAGTAATGATGTTCATAACATCATTCGATTCATACATATAAAGTTATCTTATTCGAAGGTTTAAACTTGTAATCACTAGAACATAGTTTAGTTAATTCTAAACTTGTTCGCAAATAAAAGTTAATCCTTCTAACTTGACTTTTAAAATCAACTAAATACATGTTCTATATCTATATGATATACTAACTTAATGATTTAAAACCTGGAAACACGAAAAACACCGTAAAATCGGATTTACGCCGTCGTAGTAACACCGCGGGCTGTTTTGGGTTAGTTAATTAAAAACTATGATAAACTTTGATTTAAAAGTTGTTATTCTGGGAAAATGATTTTTATTATGAACATGAAACTATATCCAAAAATTATGGTTAAACTCAAAGTGGAAGTATGTTTTCTAAAATGGTCATCTAAACGTCGTTCTTTCGACTGAAATGACTACCTTTACAAAAACGACTTGTAACTTATTTTTCCGACTATAAACCTATACTTTTTCTGTTTAGATTCATAAAATAGAGTTCAATATGAAACCATAGCAATTTCATTCACTCAAAACGGATTTAAAATGAAGAAGTTATGGGTAAAACAAGATTGGATAATTTTTCTCATTTTAGCTACGTGAAAATTGGTAACAAATCTATTCCAACCATAACTTAATCAACTTGTATTGTATATTATGTAATCTTGAGATACCATAGACACGTATACAATGTTTCGACCTATCATGTCGACACATCTATATATATTTCGGAACAACCATAGACACTCTATATGTGAATGTTGGAGTTAGCTATACAGGGTTGAGGTTGATTCCAAAAAATATATAGTTTGAGTTGTGATCAATACTGAGATACGTATACACTGGGTCGTGGATTGATTCAAGATAATATTTATCGATTTATTTCTGTACATCTAAATGTGGACAACTAGTTGTAGGTTACTAACGAGGACAGCTGACTTAATAAACTTAAAACATCAAAATATATTAAAAGTGTTGTAAATATATTTTGAACATACTTTGATATATATGTATATATTGTTATAGGTTCGTGAATCAACTAGTGGCCAAGTCTTACTTCCCGACGAAGTAAAAATCTGTGAAAGTGAGTTATAGTCCCACTTTTAAAATCTAATATTTTTGGAATGAGAATACATGCAGGTTTTATAAATGATTTACAAAATAGACACAAGTACGTGAAACTACATTCTATGGTTGAATTATCAAAATCGAATATGCCCCTTTTTATTAAGTCTGGTAATCTAAGAATTAGGGAACAGACACCCTAATTGACGCGAATCCTAAAGATAGATCTATTGGGCCTAACAAACCCCATCCAAAGTACCGGATGCTTTAGTACTTCGAAATTTATATCATATCCGAAGGGTGTCCCGGAATGATGGGGATATTCTTATATATGCATCTTGTTAATGTCGGTTACCAGGTGTTCACCATATGAATGATTTTTATCTCTATGTATGGGATGTGTATTGAAATATGAAATCTTGTGGTCTATTGTTACGATTTGATATATACAGGTTAAACCTATAACTCACCAATATTTTTGTTGACGTTTAAAGCATGTTTATTCTCAGGTGAATACTAAGAGCTTCCACTGTTGCATACTAAAATAAGGACAAGATTTGGAGTCCATGTTTGTATGATATTGTGTAAAAACTGCATTCAAGAAACTGATTTCGATGTAACATATTTGTATTGTAAACCATTATGTAATGGTCGTGTGTAAACAGGATATTTTAGATTATCATTATTTGATAATCTACGTAAAGCTTTTTAAACCTTTATTTATGAAATAAAGGTTATGGTTTGTTTTAAAAATGAATGCAGTCTTTGAAAAACGTCTCATATAGAGGTCAAAACCTCGCAACGAAATCAATTAATATGGAACATTTTTAATCAATAAGAACGGGACATTTCATGGTGAGCCACTGATTATTTATGGAGAGATATGTAGCTCGAAACTGAATCTCATTAGTTGCATGAAAGCGCAAAAGATCATGAAGAACAGACGTCTTGCTGTTTTAGCACATGTGAAAACGTTAGAAACTAAAGTGAAGAGCGTGGATGACGTACGAATTGTGAACGAATTTTTCGATGTCTTTCCAGAGGAATTGCCTGGATTACCGCCACCGAGAGCAGTAGAGTTTCAGATCGATTTAGTGCCAGGAGCTGCACCTGTAGCTCGCGCACCTTATCGACTCGCACCTTCCGAGATGCAAAAATTGCATAGCCAACTACAAGAACTGCTAGACCGTGGATTTATCCAACCAAGTTTCTCGCCTTGGGGCGCACCTGTTTTATTTGTGAAGAAGAAGGACGGATCATTCCGCATGTGTATCGACTACCGTGAACTCAATAAATTGACGATCAAGAATCGGTATCCTCTTCCCCGAATTGACGATCTTTTTGATCAACTACAAGGATCAAGCGTTTACTCTAAGATCGATTTGCGATCCGGCTATCACCAGTTGAGGGTGAAAGAGAGCGATGTAATGAAGACTGCATTCAGAACTCGTTATAGCCATTATGAGTTTCTCGTGATGCCATTCGGTTTAACCAATGCACCTGCCGTGTTTATGGATCTCATGAATCGTGTATGCAAGCCATACCTGGATAAGTTCGTTATCGTCTTCATAGATGATATCCTCATCTACTCCAAAAGCGAAGAAGAACATAAACAACATCATCGTCTAGTGTTAGAACTCTTGAGACAAGAGCAACTTTACGCCAAATTCTCCAAGTGTGAGTTTTGGTTGAAGGAAGTCCAATTTCTGGGTCACGTTGTGAGTGATCAAGGTATCAAAGTTGATCCCGCAAAGATTGAAGCTATCAGCAAGTGGGAAACCCCCACTACTCTGACTCACATTCGCCAATTTTTAGGCCTCGCCGGTTACTACCGAAGATTTATTGAAGGTTTCTCTCTGATTGCGCGTCCTTTGATCGCGCTGACTCACAAAGGGAAGAAGTTCATTTGGGAACCCGAACAAGAATATGCTTTTCAAACCTTGAAAAAGAAGTTAACCACCGCACCTATCTTATCACTTCCTGAAGGCAGTGACGATTTCGTCGTTTATTGCGATGCTTCGAAAAGTGGTTTTGGTTGTGTACTGATGCAACGCACAAAGGTTATCGCTTACGCCTCCCGACAACTGAAGATCCACGAGCGAAACTACACTACTCATGATCTCGAACTTGGAGCCGTTGTCTTTGCATTAAAGCTGTGGCGACACTATCTTTATGGAACTAAGAGCACTATTTTCACCGATCATAAAAGCCTCCAACACATCTTTGATTAGAAGCAACTGAATATGAGACAGCGTCGATGGATCGAGACGCTGAACGACTATGATTGAGAACTTCGTTATCACCCTAGCAAGGCCAATGTTGTAGCTGACGCTTTGAGCCGAAAGGAGAGGATGGCACCTCTTCGTGTTCGGGCACTGAACATCACCATTCATTCGAACCTCAATAGCTAGATCCGAGCAGCCCAAGATGAGGCTCTCAAGGAGGAGAATATATCTCATGAATACTTGAACATTCTCGTTTCTCGATTCGAAGTTAAGGAGACTGGACTCCGATGCTATGCCGGAAGAATTTGGGTACCTCATTATGGAGATCTACGGAACCTTATATTAGATGAAGCCCACAAGTCGAGATATTCGATTCATCCCGGAGCGGGCAAAATATACCACGATCTTAAGGAACAGTATTGGTGCCTGAACCTTAAGAAGGATGTTGCAACTTATGTTGGTAAGTGTTTGGCTTGCTCGAAAGTTAAGGCCGAACATCAGAGGCCTTCAGGGTTACTTCAACAACCGGAAATCCCGCAATGGAAGTGGGAAAGGATATCAATGGATTTCATTACGAAGTTACCAAAGACGGTGGGCGGATACGATACCATCTGGGTTATCGTTGACCGTCTTACCAAATCTGCACACTTCTTAGCCATGAAGGAAACAGATATGATGGAAAGACTCGCTCAACTATACATAAAATAGGTTGTATCTCGTCATGGTGTGCCCTTATCGATCATCTCAGATCGCGATCCCCGTTTTGCTTCCAGATTTTGGCCTTCTTTGCAAGAAGCCATGGGAACCCGTCTCGACATGAGTACCGCGTATCACCCACAGACTAACGGACAAAGCGAACGCACGATTCAGACTTTAGAGGACATGTTGCGTGCTTGTGCTATTGATTTTGGAAAGGCTTGGGAAAGGCATTTTCCGCTAGCCGAATTCTCTTTCAACAACAGTTATCATTCGAGTATTAATGCCGCACCTTTTGAGGTATTGTATGGCCGCAAGTGTCGATCTCCTATTTGTTGGGCCGAAATAGGCGAAGCGCAAATCACCGGACCCGAGATAGTCCATGAAACACCTGAGAAGATTGTCCATATTCAAGCGAGACTCAAGACTGCCCGTGATCGCCAAAAGAGTTATGCCGACCTTAAACGTAAAGACTTTGAATTCAACGTGGGTGACCGTGTAATGTTGAAGGTTGCGCCTTGGAAAGGTGTGATCCGTTTTGGAAAACATGGGAAGTTAAACCCGCGATACATCGGTCCTTTTGAAATCTTGGAGCGTGTTGGACCCGTTGCTTACCGTTTGGATCTTCCAACTTAATTGAGCTCAGTTCATCCTACTTTTCATGTATCGAATTTGAAGAAGTGTCTTGCTGAACCGGAACATGTCATACCATTGGAGGAACTTACGATTGATGACAAACTCCACTTCGTGGAAGAGCCTGTCGAAATTATGGACCGTGAGGTCAAAACTTTGAAACACAACAAGATTCCGATCGTCCGAGTGCGATGGAATGCCAAACCAGGACCTGAGTTTAACTGGGAACGAGAGGATCAAATGATGCTGAAGTATCCTCACCTTTTCCCGACTCCTTCATCTACCTCAGCTTAAAATTCCGAGACGAAATTTTCTTTAACAGGTGGGTAATGTAACGACCCTGGATTTTTCCAACGTTTAATTATTAATAATTTATTATTAATTCTTGTGTTTTAATAAACGTGTTCTTATACGTGTTACTTGTTACCGTATTTAACTTTTCATGGCCCGACTTGTCTTTGTGACGCACGTACTTTACACGAATAATATTTTAAATATTATTTACGTTCATGATTAATTATTATTAATCATTTTTAATTAACTAATGTTAGTAGTTAATTACTTGGGCTTTACTTATTTATTTGTTACATACTTACATACTTGGACTTGGACTCATGTTAATGGACTTGGAAGCCCACCCTACTTCTTTTAATGGATTAATTAGGAGCCCATTTTATTACTAGTATTTCATTAAGACTTAAACAAGATTAATTAGTCATGAGGAATCTAGTTACATGCACACTTACACCACTTTCTCATACCAATTTGCTTTATTACCATTTCTAGCTCTCACCTTCACCCATGCATGAAAGAAACAAGTTGACCTCTCCCCTTTGGGAGCCTTGGTCGTCGACTTTAGGTGGGTAATGGGGAGTTCCCCTTTTCCTTTTTGTGTTACTTATTCTCTAGTATTACTTCTTCATTTCATACACACACTTACTTACATTTCATTTACTCTCCATTTTCTCTCTACTTTGTAAGTAACAAAGCTCCATTTTCTCTTCTATTTCTCTCTTAAAAACTGCCACATTCATCATCATATTACTAGTTTTATTACTTGTTCTTGTTTAATGTTTACTTGCTAGTTGTTTGTTGTTGTTAAAGATCAAGTTTTCTAACTTGTATCTTCATGTAATCTTGGTTACTTCCATCCTTTGTTTGATGAAGAACCAAGAACAAGAATCTAAACTTTCTAGTTTATGGTTCTACACTTAAATGTTTTAAAGATTTAAAGTTCATAAGTTTCATTATCATACTTGTGTGTTCATGTTTGTAAACTTAAGGTTTACTTTCTTAAAGATCAAAGCCTTGGCTTGAATCTTTCTAAGTATGAACAACTATGAACTTATTACTTGTAGATTTAGTTTATCTCTTCATTTTATGTACTTTAAAGTTGTGATGTTGTAAATTTGGTCAAGTATTACTAGTTAATCTTGATCTCATATTTCTTGAAACTAAAAGTTAACTTTGTAAGTTCAAGAACATGGAAGTATAACTTTCTAGTTATAACTTCATACACTTATGTTAGATCTAAGTTTCTATAACTTATGGTCTACTTATTTTGTTGTAAACAAAAGCTTGTAAGCTTACATACATTTTTCAAGTTGAAAATCTAAGTTTCATAACTTATGGTTCATTAAAGTGAAGATCCAAGTTATATAACTTAGGGTTTAACTTAAGAACTTTATATCTAGACTTTTGGGTCTAGGATCTTCAAGATCTAACTAAGAACTATGTTCTACAACTTAAGATCTTGTTTATTTAGTTTACTTTCAAGTTTGTAGCTTAATATTACTAGTAGAACTCATGTATGTGTCGGATCTAAGATCTTGATTTAACTTTGGTTCATCAAACTACATACAACTCTTAAGTGAGTTGTGCAACTTATCTTAGACCTACACAAGTGTTATGATGGTCAAAACTTGGCTAAGATGATGCAAACACATCAACGAGTTGTACACTTGAAGATATACGCATCAAGGATGAGAACCGTGATGAGCATCAAGGACCAAGAACCCACCGGAACACCTTTACTTACTGTTTCTGGAACTGATCAGACTACCTGGGCTACTGTAAAGTTTACTTTCAGTTAGTTTGGTTCGAGTAGATGATTTTCCGTTTAGACCTCGTCTTAATCCGAGTTACGGTTTAGGATTTACGGCCATCCGAAAGTCATTACACCCTATTAATGTTGTGCTGAAATTTCTGACCTACTCGCACTTAAACCGTCGCCACGGTCAAACGAAGACGAGTTTGGTTCTGGAAATTGGTCAGCCTCTAGGGGACTCATATACGGAGCCATGGCTACTGTTTTCACCTCATTTCAGTTTGTATAGAGGTCGTGGCAACTGAACGAAGTCAGCCCTTGTTTCAAACCCTAGTCTTGACTTAAAACTTACTTTACACTTTTTGTTTAATGATGAATGATGATGGTACTTAAGACCTAATTTACATACTTTTAAACCTTTGGGAACGATTTACTGACTTAGTAACTTTTGACTTAGGTTGAGGACCTTCCGGACCAACCACTTGCTTACTATTCCCGCGTACCGACTTTTACTACTTTCCACTGTGAGTTATACCATCCCTTTTTTACTTTAACTATTTTGGGAACTGAGAATACATGCGCATTTTACGTTTTACATACTAGGCACGAGTACTTAAACTTTATATATGTGTGGGTTATACAATGGCATAAACTTTCCCCTTAGCTCGGTAACATTTAGTCATTGGTCTTTGAACCGGTGAAAGCGAATCTTAGATATGGATCCATAGGGTTTGACATCCCCACTCGGGCTAGTAGCGCTAGTATTTAACGGGTGTTTAATACTTCGTAAACATACGCACTCGCCAAGTGTACTTTTAGGGGGGGTTATTTACGTTAAGTTAGTTACCAAGTGCCCACGGTTATACATATCCTTTTCATAATGTTTTGAAACGCTGTTGAAGCACTGAAATCTCGTGGCCTACCTTACATTACTGTTATACTTACACTATAGCTCACCAACCTTTGTGTTGACATTTTTAAGCATGTTTTTCTCAGGTGCTTAAGGTTTGCTTGCTTCCGCTGTACTAGTCATGCCTTGTAGACTCCCGCTGCGCTTATTAGAGATGTCACCGTATGAAACGTTTAACTTGCATTCAAACAATGTTATTTTTGAAACAATGTATTTGTAACGACCTATGGGTCACGTACTATTATTGCTTGCTATTCGTAGAAGCATACTTTTGTTTGTTAAACACTTGACGTTGGTTAAGACGTCACCTTTATTCATGAATGCAAACTTATTTTGAAACAGCATATAGTATTTGACTTTGTAAAGATCCTGTTATTGATGGTTCGTACACGATAGTTTTGTACGGGGCATCACAGTTTTTTTGCTTGTCACTCACTCAATTCTAGTTAAATTTTAACCTACAACATTGATTATACCCATTTACCCCTCTTTAACACGCAAGCACGCACCGAAAAACACATATTCACGTTTGTTGATCGAGCAAAAATTCGTGAAATCCGTGGTATTAAAGATCTTGATTGAGCAATTGGAGTGCTAAAAATCTGCCAAAATATCTAAAGATCAGGTAACAAAACTTTTTCTTTCGTTTGATTCGTTATTTGTTGAAGACATTTCATCATGAATTTGGAATTTTTTTTAATCGATTTAGGTTATAATGTAATATATATGTTGTATAAATGTATCGTGGTGGTTGTTTTGTTGTTGCTTATGATCGATTGTGAAAATAACCTTCAGATGTTGCTTTTTTCCTCGTTTACGTCCACAAAAGTGGTTCATATACGCACCACTCACCACACCAGAAGAGCTATCGCATGGTGTGTCGTTGTGCTGTTATGCTATTTTGTTTGAACCATTTTTTTTAGCTCGTTATGCTTTGTTTTTCAGGAGAATGAATATATGTCGGGTGAGCTTACCACTAGGAGTATATTGACCAGAATTTGTAAAATTAAGTGAAGGTTGACCCCAGCTCAATGAACAATTTTTGAACGAACTGTATTCGGCCCTTGGTTAAATGCCCGGTGTCCAAATAATGATTCGGGCTTGGTACACCTAATGCTTCAGAAAAAGCATCGACGACCGTCTAACATCACCATCATAGCTTAACGAGATGATCTATGGTTTGCCTTGTCTCAATCGCATTTCGTGAGGTTCGACGTCGAGAGTCTTGTTTGGTAACAAGTTTTAGATTCGATCTGGATGCCGACATTAACGGTCACGTTAGCGAGGAGGTTAGGAAGACCACACCTCCTATTAGAGATAGGTTTTTACGCAACATGTTGCCCAAAATTTTGACCATGGGGGATATTATAGTCGGTTTTGAGGATGCTGACATGGAGACCAGTGACGAGGACATTGCACTACATAAAGGGGACATTGCACCATGGTATTATTTATAAAAAAAGAGTTGAACAGAATTTAATCGGGTACAATGATAGCAGCTATAACAAAGATGTTGAAGATCGAAAGGGAACCATCGGTGTGGTGTTCTATCTCGGGAACAACTCAATCACTTGGATGTCACCAAAACAACATACGGTCTCTTTGTCATCACGTGACGCAGAATTTATGGATGCCACATCATCAGCGTGTCAGATCGGGTTGAAAAATATACTCAGGGATATCATGGGTCGGGGCAGCTAAAAAGTATACTTGCTCGTAGATAATGTAAAAACCCGTCCTAATCCACCTGGACGATGTCATCAACATTTGGTCCCATTGCGAGGTACAGTCCTAAATATGCAGGAATGACTCCAAGTAATATGAGCAAATGCACAGCGGAAGACTTCTTTCATACCTGAGAATAAACATGCTTAAAAGTGTCAACCAAAAGGTTGGTGAGTTCATAGGTTTATCATAACAATCATTTTAATATATTAATAGACCACAAGATTTCATAATCATAAACATAATACACTCGCAAGTGTATGTAAAGCATTCTAAGTGGTTGAGCACTTGGTAACCATACTTAACTATTAATCAACGTCGCATATTCCCTTTATTATGAAATCTCCCTACACTGTACCAAGTGTAGTAACGAAACGAAGTACTGTGCAACCGTTGAATACTGGTCGTCCAGTCCGGTTGGGGTTGTCAAGCCCGATAGATCTATCAATAGGATTCGCGTTTACAATACCACATGTAAATAGTAGTTACCAAGCTACAGGGAAGTATGCCAGTGGTACAACTCAACGTAGAATATATTTTTAAGTACTTGTGTCTATTTTGTAAACATTTATAAAAACAGCGCATGTATTCTCAGCCCAAAAATATATATTGCAAAAGCAATTAAAAGGGGAGCAAATGAAACTCACAATACTGTATTTTGTAGTAAAAATACATATGACGTCATTGAACAAGTGTAGGGTTGGTCTCGAATTCACGAACCTATATCAATTTTATATATATTAACACACATAAATGTAATCGAACAAATTCATATATTCTTATTAATTGTTATTTTAGTAAATTATTTGTTTTAATAATAATTTAATTAACTATATTTATTTTCCATACCTTAGATAAATATTTCGTATTTATTAAAAAAACTATTTATATAGTTATGTTATATCCATTAAATATATTATTATATAAGTAATGATGATAATTATAATAATTCTAATGATAAAAAAAATGATAATTTTAATAATAATGTTGTTGTTAATAATAATGATAGTAAAAATGATAATTTTAATAAAAATGATGATTTTAATAATAATTATAACTTTAATAATAATGTTACTTTTAATAATAATAATAATGATAATAGTAATATTAATAATGATAAAAATAATAATAATAATAATAATAGTAATAATAAAAATAATGATAAGAGTAATAATAATGTTAATTCTAGTAATAATAAAAATAATAATAATAAATAAGACTACCTTTGAAACCAAGCTTTTAAAAAATAAAACCCCACTGCCTAGTCTTGAACCCACGACCTCTCATTAATCTGACTTTCACTTAAACCATTCGTCTGTTTCATTTTATCTGTTTTAACCCGGATAAATTACTATGTAATATATATATATATCTATCTTGACATATTTCCTTCTTCATCATCATGTATCATGTACATCCATGTTCATCATCTTGCTTTCGATAAAAAGAAAAATTATAGCAGCGGACAAGAACAACAAATGTAGCAGCAGTTGATCATTGCCTTCATCATAAAATTCCTAATCTAAATTGGGCTTCGACCCAACTAGGATACCCAATAAAGAATACCACGGCCCAATAGCAAACATGTATATTTTTCGGTCCAATAAAAGCCCAACAATTCACGGGCCAAAGTACAAACCCTTAGCCATCCACCATGACAAAGTCCAGTAAAAAAAAATGTTCGTGCGTGTGTTTTGTCCATGCCAGGCTCCACCGAAAATTGACAACAACAATAATCCACCAACTTGCACAAGTGGTTATTACTTTTTGTAATTTGTCGACAAAAAGGAAATAAAAAAAATACGTGCAGTGGTAGCATCATAATCATCTTGTCTTCATTATCTTATCTCTTTTTCTTTTCGTTTCTAAAAAAAAAAAAAAACAAAACAACAGCAAAGTAATTGCAGTAGGGACGATGGGTCTTTGCAGGTTTGTGGTTTCATGACGTAAAACAGAAACAGCGATGATACAGTAGTAGTAGCGAAACAAAATAGAAGGTTAATGGGTTTAAAGTGATAGTGGTTTCGTGGTTGAGTGGTGAGGGTTTACGAGAGAACAACAACAAAAATATGTTGAAGTGCAAGAGAGGATGAAAGAGGGGGAGAAGTTGAGGGTAACGAAGAAACAGAAACACGTTCATAGTAGTAGCAATGTGATGGTGGTAGGGTTGTTGTATATGGTGTAAGAGGGTAGTCATTTGTGGCTCGAGGTGGTGTTTCACGGTTTGCTAGTGGTGGCGGGTTTGAGGTGTTGATCAGAAGAAAAAAAAATATAAATAGCAAGTGGTGGCGTTGGTCAAAAGTGGTAATATTGGGTTGATAGGGGTGAGATGATGGTGGTTGTCTTGGCTCATAGATGAAAACGATTAGTACAACAGCTCCCTAGTTTCATGTTTGGTGTAATATGGTGTTTGGTTTCGTCTTGGTTCAACCACAACATAGCAACAAAAACAGTTTGCAGTAGTTGTAGTAAGTAAAGAGTGGTGGTTGGTTTATGATGGTTGAGGGTGACCGTGGACATAAGGAGGGTGTATATATGATGGTGTTCTCGGTTGTTCAATATGACCGCTCAATATGACCGAAGGAAGAAGTTGATGATAGAATATGGTGAGTGATGGTAATTGTGGTGAAATATGGTTTTGTTGGTGATTTGTCTTGGTTACTTGTTGACAACGAAACACAGTGACGTGGGTCTTGGTTGAGGTGGTTAATATGGTTTTGGAGTTCAAATTGTAGAGAGGGAGAGATGAGAGGTAGAGGGTGACGGTTGGTGATTGGGGGAGATGAAGTAGAATGGAGATGTGGTAAATTCAATTGCAAATGTATATGTATTCATATATAAGAGTTTAAAGATGCAAAGTGTAACCCAATAATCAATCATGCATACACAGTGTCAAAATAGTATAACATCAACTAGGATTAGAAAAGCAAGACACTAATTCACGTGATTTTTGTTTGCTTGTTGAATATATGTATATGGATATAATATATAGAATTAGAGAAGATAGTGACTAAAGAAAAAAAATGAATTGATTTCAACAAATATCAAGAATAGGGTAGCAGCCGGCCTCTTGTCTTAATATTAATTCACGGAGTATTATTTCGTGTCCATTGCTAAACAGTTAAAATATAAAAGTGTTCCTAAAAATCCCAAATTTTTAGCTTAAATATATTTAATTATTTCAGTCATTAACTGTTTAAAACCTGATCAAAAAGGTTCTATAATTATTTATTTTATGTTCCAATTACTATGTACGGAGTACTAATATTTAAACTTAAAAAGGTAAAAATATTTTTAACAAATCTAAAATCTTCGTAATCACTTTACAGTCCAACTTTTATCTTAATCCTTCATATATATGTATTAGATCTATATGAACACTAGCGAAATGTCAACCGAGTGTTACTGACTTTTACAAATTAGGTTCGAAATCCTTTATTTTCCATATACTATATGTATATATAAATACATTTTAATATCAGGTTTTATTATATAACTAAATATATATATATTTTCAAATAAATATATTATATATATATATATATATATATATATATATATATATATATATATATATATATATCTATTTACAAATAGTTGTTCGTGAATCGTCGAGAACAGTCGAAGGTTAACTGAATTCATATAAACAGTTCCAAAATTTTGAGACTCAACTTTACAGACTTTGCTTATCGTGTCAAAAATATAATATCGTATCGAGAGTTTGGTTTAAAATTAGTCAAAATTTTCCGGGTCGTGACAGTACCTACCCATTAAAGAAATTTCGTTCCCGAAATTTGATCGAGGTGGTCATGGCTAAAAATAAGAATGTTTTCATGACAAATATGAGTTGATAAATAGAGTTTTATCAATATTGAGTAATATAGATAAAATAATTCGAGTACTCGAAGAGTACGAGTGAAGCTATCACTAAATAGTGAAATGAAAAATTTAAGATTAGTCTTACTTTTGACGTAGTCACGTTTGAATTCCGGAATTCGAGTGATTTAAGAAAATCTCCTAATCAGAAAGAAAATGTAATAACACGATTTATTAGCAACTGTTGGAATTATGAAAGAACATAAATATCAAAGTAAATATTTCCGTGATATGCTTAGAGCTTAAGTAGAATGAAAGAGTCGTGTAACATGGCACATGATGACGGTATTGTCTATGAATCATCACGTTCCATTAGAAACTCAGCATGACTTACTGTAATATAATCACGTTGGCCAAGCGCATTATATTATACTAACTGATGCATCAATTTCCAACACTACTTCAAAATCATTCATAATTAATACTTAGATTTTACTGAAGTTTCCAATGGAATATTGAAAACACGAAGAGGTGGATAATTTCGGACAGGAATATTTATGAAAATATCCTCAAAAATATCGAAGATATTTATGATGATATTTTGGAATTTCTAAGTTCGAGTGTTGATGAAGAAAAAAAAATTTCGCAAGATTTTAACATGACTTCGGAACAAGATATTCTCTAAGGATTTCATCGGATCCAGAATTACCTGGATTCTTTGAATATAGAGTTTAGTCCTTGTATTTATTCTTAGTCTCCTTCATGGTTAGCTCAATCCATTTTTCAATATCAAATTTTCTATCAAGCGTTTCCAACACTCCATTCTTCATCATCAACTATTGGCCATTAAGACCATCTACAACATGCTACTTCGTCAGCATTTTCAAAGTTAACGGATCTGGGTCATTGTTTATCAAACTGAGGTGGTTTCAGGAGAATTGTATTTTTAGATGATTAAACGCTGATGGTAATATGGTGGAATATAAAAGATTCTCCAGTAGCAATAATGAGTACGCATATATATCAAGGTTATAATAAGGTTATTTCGAATGAAAAGTGGAAGTTGACTTGCTGGAGCTGTGACAAAATTTGCTACTTTGAAAGGGATTACCAAATTATTTTGGGTAATAATAACACTAAAGAAATTAGCACAGCTACGTGTTAATCGTTTACTCAGTTTCCGAGGGTTTTTCAGGTGCATAACTATATGCATCAATCTTTTCTTCCGTAGACGAAGTGCGGCTGGTTCATCCTCTCGATCGAGGTGTTTTCAAGAATCGTGAAAGGTTTGAACGCAGATTGTAATCGTCAAGATACGAATGAGGTTTAAGATGAAATCAAGTGGCAAACTTGAAGAATTGTTTAGTTTCATATGTTATAATTAATATTTTAATTCATTTTTTAATTGTCCAATGTTGATAGTTCCAATCGATAGTCCACAGTTAACAGTCCAATAATTCATATATAATTTAATTTATAATATTCGAATTAATTAATACGTATCGTGACCCGTGTACATGTCTCAGACTCGATCACAACTCAAAGTATATATATTATTTGAGAATCAACCTCAACCCTGTATAGCTAACTCCCGCATTACTGCATATAGAGTGTCTATGGTTATTCCAAATAATATATATAGATGCGTCGATATGATATGTCAAAACCTTGTATACGTGTCCCGATATTTAAAGTGAGTAAAATAAATAACAGAAATTAAATGACGATAAATTAAATGCGTAAAGTAAATAACAGAAATTAAATGACGATAAATAAAATTGCGATAATTAAATTGCGATAAATAAAATGTAATCAGTTAGCTAGGAACAGTTAGCTGGAACAGTTAGCGTGGATTCTTAACAAAATTTCAATTAGTTAATTCGTTTGTTTCTAACAAATTTTATTTTGTCCAATGTTTTCTTCATTATGCCACTTGTTGGATTCTGATAGGTAAAAATCCAAATATGAAATTTAAATGGAAATGGTTATTCTGTGGTGAACGGATACGTATATCGGTGGTTGTACATAGGATAGTAAATGACCGTTGAATCAGATTCGATGAATGTACAGTGCAACTTATTAATGTGAAATCTAAATATTCCTCGGGTATTACCTACCCGTTAAAATATATTCACCATTAACAGTTTGTACGAAAGAATTTTTAATTACAATCTTTATGAAAATATACATACATATATATATTTTCTTCAGATGTAATCATGGATTTTATGAGTTAATAAGATATTAAACTCATTTGATTTATCGTTGGAACTAGATTACATAATCTCTAAAACTTTAGAAATTACATAATCGCCATGTCGAGCGAAGATAATCGATGTAGAACGATATGTAGAACGAAGATGAAGTAGATAGAACGATACGTAGAATGATGATTATGCTCAAGGTATAGAATGAGATGTTGAGGCATGTGATGTTGATATTGTTGGTGCTGGTGATGTTGCTGAAGCTGGTAGGTTCTGCACCATATTCTCCAAAGCTACTACTCGAGCGCAAAGCTCGTTGACTTCTTCTATTACTACGGGATGATTGGCGGTCGAAACGAGCGGATGAATAAGGTTTAGAATTTAAAAAAAAAATATAATCGTGTTGAGATATTCGGGAAATGAGGGTGAAAATGGTGTTTCGGATTGATTCGTCGGTAAGTGATTCAGGTTCTTCGCCAAAAGGTGAATTCGATTGGTGGAAGGGATCGCCTTCTTCTCGTCTCCATTGGTTAAGTCGACTACGATCCCATCAGATAAATTGAGGATGGCTGATTGATTGATTCATTCTGGTGACGCTGCTTTCGGAGCTGGAGTGGGACTCCATATCGAAATCCGAGAGACTTGATCTAATGGTGAGTTCCATTGCGTACGATTGAATAAAGGATTTTTCGATATGAAATGATTTTCGGATATCGGATGGTATTCTAATTACATAGAATACCTATACATAGTACAGAAGATCCCGTAGATTACGAAGGGATTTAAGAAAACGTGTCAGATAAAGTCTACAGTAACAGATACGCTAAGATATGAATTTATCTATACACTATCTATCAAATAAGTACAGGAAGTCGTGTCTAGACATAGGAATGATAAGCAGGTAGTTTTCCACTAGAAATGATAAACAATACTTATAATATGCAGCTAAGGTCGAAGTCCAGACTCGCTAATGCATCCTAATAACTATCAGTTAGACACACTAATGCAAGACCCGGTTCGCTAGGACCAACGCTCTGATACCAACTGTAAAAACCCGTCCTAATCCACCTGGACGATGTCATCAACATTTGGTCCCATTGCGAGGTACAGTCCTAAATATGCAGGAATGACTCCAAGTAATATGAGAAAATGCACAGCGGAAGACTTATTTCATACCTGAGAATAAACATGCTTAAAAGTGTCAACCAAAAGGTTGGTGAGTTCATAGGTTTATCATAACAATCATTTTAATATATTAATAGACCACAAGATTTCATAATCATAAACATAATACACTCGCAAGTGTATGTAAAGCATTCTAAGTGGTTGAGCACTTGGTAACCATACTTAACTATTAATCAACGTCGCATATTCCCTTTATTATGAAATCTCCCTACACTGTACCAAGTGTAGTAACGAAACGAAGTACTGTGCAACCGTTGAATACTGGTCGTCCAGTCCGGTTGGGGTTGTCAAGCCCGATAGATCTATCAACAGGATTCGCGTTTACAATACCACATGTAAATAGTAGTTACCAAGCTACAGGGAAGTATGCCAGTGGTACAACTCAACGTAGAATATATTTTTAAGTACTTGTGTCTATTTTGTAAACATTTATAAAAACAGCGCATGTATTCTCAGCCCAAAAATATATATTGCAAAAACAATTAAAAGGGGAGCAAATGAAACTCACAATACTGTATTTTGTAGTAAAAATACATATGATGTCATTGAACAAGTGTAGGGTTGGTCTCGAATTCACGAACCTATATCAATTTTATATATATTAACACACATAAATGTAATCGAACAAATTCATATATTCTTATTAATTGTTATTTTAGTAAATTATTTGTTTTAATAATAATTTAATTAACTATATTTATTTTCCATACCTTAGATAAATATTTCGTATTTATTAAAAAAACTATTTATATAGTTATGTTATATCCATTAAATATATTATTATATAAGTAATGATGATAATTATAATAATTCTAATGATAAAAAAATAATAATTTTAATAATAATGTTGTTGTTAATAATAATGATAGTAAAAATGATAATTTTAATAAAAATGATGATTTTAATAATAATTATAACTTTAATAATAATGTTACTTTTAATAATAATAATGATAATAGTAATATTAATAATGATAAAAATAATAATAATAATAATAATAGTAATAATAAAAATAATGATAAGAGTAATAATAATGTTAATTCTAGTAATAATAAAAATAATAATAATAAATAAGACTACCTTTGAAACCAAGCTTTTAAAAAATAAAACCCCACTGCCTAGTCTTGAACCCACGACCTCTCATTAATCTGACTTTCACTTAAACCATTCGTCTGTTTCATTTTATCTGTTTTAACCCGGATAAATTACTATGTAATATATATATATCTATCTTGACATATTTCCTTCTTCATCATCATGTATCATGTACATCCATGTTCATCATCTTGCTTTCGATAAAAAGAAAAATTATAGCAGCGGACAAGAACAACAAATGTAGCAGCAGTTGATCATTGCCTTCATCATAAAATTCCTAATCTAAATTGGGCTTCGACCCAACTAGGATACCCAATAAAGAATACCACGGCCCAATAGCAAACATGTATATTTTTCGGTCCAATAAAAGCCCAACAATTCACGGGCCAAAGTACAAACCCTTAGCCCATCCACCATGACAAAGTCCAGTAAAAAAAAATGTTCGTGCGTGTGTTTTGTCCATGCCAGGCTCCACCGAAAATTGACAACAACAATAATCCACCAACTTGCACAAGTGGTTATTACTTTTTGTAATTTGTCGACAAAAAGGAAATAAAAAAAAATACGTGCAGTGGTAGCATCATAATCATCTTGTCTTCATTATCTTATCTCTTTTTCTTTTCGTTTCTAAAAAAAAAAAAAAAAAACAAAACAACAGCAAAGTAATTGCAGTAGGGACGGTGGGTCTTTGCAGGTTTGTGGTTTCATGAAGTAAAACAGAAACAGCGATGATACAGTAGTAGTAGCGAAACAAAATAGAAGGTTAATGGGTTTAAAGTGATAGTGGTTTCGTGGTTGAGTGGTGAGGGTTTACGAGAGAACAACAACAAAAATATGTTGAAGTGCAAGAGAGGATGAAAGAGGGGGAGAAGTTGAGGGTAACGAAGAAACAGAAACACGTTCATAGTAGTAGCAATGTGATGGTGGTAGGGTTGTTGTACATGGTGTAAGAGGGTAGTCATTTGTGGCTCGAGGTGGTGTTTCACGGTTTGCTAGTGGTGGCGGGTTTGAGGTGTTGATCAGAAGAAAAAAAAAATATAAATAGCAAGTGGTGGCGTTGGTCAAAAGTGGTAATGTTGGGTTGATAGGGGTGAGATGATGGTGGTTGTCTTGGCTCATAGATGAAAACGATTAGTACAACAGCTCCCTAGTTTCATGTTTGGTGTAATATGGTGTTTGGTTTCGTCTTGGTTCAACCACAACATAGCAACAAAAACAGTTTGCAGTAGTTGTAGTAAGTAAAGAGTGGTGGTTGGTTTATGATGGTTGAGGGTGACCGTGGACATAAGGAGGGTGTATATATGATGGTGTTCTCGGTTGTTCAATATGACCGCTCAATATGACCGAAGGAAGAAGTTGATGATAGAATATGGTGAGTGATGGTAATTGTGGTGAAATATGGTTTTGTTGGTGATTTGTCTTGGTTACTTGTTGACAACGAAACACAGTGACGTGGGTCTTGGTTGAGGTGGTTAATATGGTTTTGGAGTTCAAATTGTAGAGAGGGAGAGATGAGAGGTAGAGGGTGACGGTTGGTGATTGGGGGAGATGAAGTAGAATGGAGATGTGGTAAATTCAATTGCAAATGTATATGTATTCATATATAAGAGTTTAAAGATGCAAAGTGTAACCCAATAATCAATCATGCATACACAGTGTCAAAATAGTATAACATCAACTAGGATTCGAAAAGCAAGACACTAATTCACGTGATTTTTGTTTGCTTGTTGAATATATGTATATGGATATAATATATAGAATTAGAGAAGATAGTGACTAAAGAAAAAAAATGAATTGATTTCAACAAATATCAAGAATAGGGTAGCAGCCGGCCTCTTGTTTTAATATTAATTCACGGAGTATTATTTCGTGTCCATTGCTAAACAGTTAAAATATAAAAGTGTTCCTAAAAATCCCAAATTTTTAGCTTAAATATATTTAATTATTTCAGTCATTAACTGTTTAAAACCTGATCAAAAAGGTTCTATAATTATTTATTTTATGTTCCAATTACTATGTACGGAGTACTAATATTTAAACTTAAAAAGGTAAAAATATTTTTAACAAATCTAAAATCTTCGTAATCACTTTACAGTCCAACTTTTATCTTAATCCTTCATATATATGTATTAGATCTATATGAACACTAGCGAAATGTCAACCGAGTGTTACTGACGTTTACAAATTAGGTTCGAAATCCTTTATTTTCCATATACTATATGTATATATAAATACATTTTAATATCAGGTTTTATTATATAACTAAATATATATATATTTTCAAATAAATATATTTACATATATATATATATATATATATATATATATATATATATATATATATATATATATATATATATATATATATATATATATATATATATTACAAATAGTTGTTCGTGAATCGTCGAGAACAGTTGAAGGTTAACTGAATTCATATAAACAGTTCCAAAATTTTGAGACTCAACTTTACAGACTTTGCTTATCGTGTCAAAAATATAATATCGTATCGAGAGTTTGGTTTAAAATTAGTCAAAATTTTCCGGGTCGTGACAGATAACAAGTAAGCAAATGCACTTATCTCAGTTGTAAATGAACTTATCTCAATTGAGCACATTAGTGGAGAAGAACAAAGAGCTGATAATTTAACCAAGACCTTACCACGAATAAAATTTGTAGAGATACGATCTTTTTTAGGTGTGAAGGATCTCAATGGTACAAGTTAAAATTAAGAAGGAGATTTCGTCTGGGGTCTTAATTTTACCGTTTAATCAGGAAGGAAATGTGGGGATTACCCATGATCCAATAAATGTGGGCTAAGTGATCAAATGGGCCTGGTATTCCAGTTTCAGTTATTATCTTATTTTGGAGTTTTAAATAGATTAGGTTTTCTATTTTCAATCGTATGTTGTAACCTCATATTCTAGTTATTGACTAAGAGTGTTTGTTTATCTCTTAATTGAATGGTTCAACGTTGAATGCTAAATCGTTCAACATTCAATGCGTTTGTTTCTGATATCTGAATGTCATATGATGCTGAATGATTCAACATTCAGTGGCAAACAATTCAAAATTAAAACATACTCGTAACCATTAAGCACTTAAATTTTCTGTAATATTTTTCTTAAATTATGTCCAGAACATCTATCAAACATGCATACTTATTTTTATTATTTATGTATAACATTTAGAGTTGTATTCATTTTCATCTTTAATTTAAGTTGAGATTCAAGGGACAAATCCCAGCATTTGGATCAGATTTCCATCACATGTGATTGAACCTTTGACCTTAAAATTCGAATTCCTTTCTTCGAATTAGGAATTGAGATCTTGCAGATAGTTTCACGATGAGATTGTGAACACTTCTACATTTTCACATTTCCTCAAATTGTTCCTAATTGATCCGGAGACCTAATCGGCTTGACTTTTTGAATAACGAAGAACACGAATCAAATAGCTTCAAATCTGTTGTTGTTGATTCAATTTGATGATTGAGCGAAGTTTAGGATTATGATATAGATCATGCATTTCAGCCCAATTCATTGTAAGAATTATCATGAGAAGAATTCACAATTTGAAGGTGATGAAGAACATGAACGTACTGTTGCAGTTACCCACAATTTGAAGGTGATGAGAAATCATCTGCAATTGATCTAAGGGCCAAAATTTATCCTTTAAATATCAACGTAAATTAATGATTAAAATGAATATTTTATAAACATTTATATGATAACTTTCACATTTATACCATTCATTTAAAATGTTTATAAAAAAACTATGTTCATTCAAAAGTTTTGAACTATCTATACATTATATAAAGCGTGTGACAATAATTCTACGCGTCACCTTCTGGTTAATTCCGGCCACGTGTCAACTTCCCATTTATTCCTGCCACGTATCAGTCTATCAGTTATTTAATCTATTAAATGAATTATTAGATATCCTAATTTCATTTAATATACACATTTCATTACCTAAATATTATATTATATTTTTATATAATATTATATTAATATTAAAAACCATGAATGTTATAATTATATTTATATTTATATTTATAATATAATATTATGTATTATATTATAATGAGCTTTAGTAAAATAGATAATATCATAATAACTTTTAATTTATATTACACGATACATTAATTTAATATAAATATTGATAATATTTATATATATAAATGATCATATATTGAAAATCATTTAGCATGCTTTTTATTGTAATAAAAGTTACAAAAATAGATATCTCTTTATTAACATTATAATATTATTTATGAATGATATTTTATAATATAGAATTAATTTACAGTTTGCGCATAAAATTTAAAAAATTACCTTAATATAATATTTATAAAATATTATATAAACGAACGGGCTCATGTTTGTCAATTAAAGTTAAACTACTTATTTCATAATCCATATAGATATTTAGATGTATGTATGCTCTGTTTCGTTTGAGATTATGACATAATGCAATTACTTTCTACTAAAAACATATACAATTATATATGTATATAAAATATTATTTTTAACGATGGGTTTTAAAACAATTTTTCAAGGGGCGCATTTTAGTGTTTTACCGATTATTTGTCAATTGAAGATTTGAAGTGAAAATGATTCAAACGGACGGACTCATAATCTATGCGTTAGTATTCAATACTAATGTTTTTGATAAAAATGTTACTTCATATCAGCAATAAAAGATCTTTTCATTATAATTGTATTATATATTATATAGAGGATTGTTCATTTGAAACCTTTTATTAAGTTGAGATCCAAAGAACAGATCTCAGCCCTTGGATTAATCTCAGATACTTTCAGATCCATAAATACATAAAATAAAAACAAATCAGATTCATCCTCCATTATCATCAGTTCTCGACCTGAGATTATCATCAGATTCACATGAACATCATCAAATCATGAATTAATTCTCAAAAACAATTGCCACAGATTCTTGAGCCCTCGATTATCATCTTTTGTGAAAGAACTTGATCCAGAACATCATCAAATCTGGAATCGGAGCATGAACAGTAGCGCACATCTTGAACAATACTTGAAGATCAAAAATGAATTCTAGTTGTTTTCAAGCCATAATCTCTACATGAAATATGTTTCAAATGATGTATGTAACCTTCATTGATCTTCAATTCCTCAAGAAACATCATAAAATTCTCTAATCGATTTGTTGACCGAAACCTTCAAAACGTTGACTTGAAGAATTCGAATTCGATATGTTGAATATGGATCTGAGATTAAGCATAGAGCATCACGAGATGAATTTGAACATCTCTACACTTTTACATTTTTCGATTTCGTTTCAGCTTGATCTAGAAAGATCAATCAGTGTTCGTTTTTTGTTCAATGATGAACATGAACGAATCATGATGAATGTGTACATGTTAATCTGAATTTTTGATGCTCGATCATTAGGTTTTTGATGTAGATCACGAATGTATGTTCAGATTTCTATTTGAATCATCAATTTGAAAACTCATAATTTGAAGGATTCTAAATTAGCTCAATCTGTGTTTGTTTTGCGTTTAATGATGAACATGAACGAATCATGATGAATCATGATGAATCTGTACATGTTAATCTGAATTATTAACGCTCGATCATTAGGTTTTTGATGTTGATCACGAATGTATGTTCAGATTTCTGTGTGAATCATCAATTTGAAGACTCCAAATTTGAAGGATTTTGAACTTTGAGAAGATTTTGAACCCAATCACATGTGATTGTGCTTGACAATCACATGTGATTGTAAACTCAATCAAATGTGATTTTGTTAGTCAAATCCAATCACATGTGATTGTAAAAAAAAAATTTAAAAAAAAATTTCAATATTTTTTTTATTCCGATTTTTTTTTCAATCACATGTGATTATCGCGCCACATGTCGCGCTCTCATTGGCCTCTTTGATTTCAAGCAAATAAGTGATTTCAAGTGATTACAACTCATATTATATATTCGATAAGTATCAATATTAACGTTATTGACTACTAAGAGAGCTCCCAACGCTCCGTCCACAGGGCCGCCCACAGCCGCGCCCAGGTGGACGCCGATGGCACCATCTCCGCCCAGGTGCCTCCCAGCCACCTCCGCCCTCTTCTTCTTCTTCTTCCATTCTGAGCATATTCGTGGACGCCAGCCTTCTTTTTTTTTTATTTATTTATTTGTTTTATATTTGAGTTTCACAAATTGAAGAAATTGAAGAAAGGTGAAAGAAAGTTGCAGAAGGTGACTAAGAAAGTTGCAGAAAGTTGAAGAAATGATATAATGATGATGATTTTTTTAATTTTTATTATTTTAATGGTGGTCCTACAAATTTTGTGGCTAATATTGATTTACGGAATACTATTATCATATTTTATTTTATCTTTTAAATATTAAAATCAAAATATTAATCAAATTAATTTTTAAGTTTCAGATGTGATATAATTTAATAATTGATAATTACTTAATAAGTATAATTATATTTATATTATTTATATTATAAATAATAATAACAGTATTTTTAATGTAGTTAAAATAATTAAATGTGGGTCTCAATATTGTGAGAAAGGAGTGTATTGTTGAAAGTATTTAGTTCTGTAGTTTAGTACTGTTATTATTATTGAGATGTAGTTGGCCCTGATGGTTGGGACCTCTCTAATAAATTCAAACTAACCTAAATCTGAAAATCGTCCCAAAGTGCGTCTGTATTCAATTGTTTACTTCACAATTTTGTGCAGTACCTCTGTATTCTGCCTACCCTTTCAACATTTACAATTGTCTTTTCTATTTTTCTTGTTATTCTTAAAATCGGTTCTTCGTTCTGCAAAAAGCCCTATTATTATTACCCATAATTTTCAAATCAAAATCCCCCAAATTTCACCGTCAATTTCAAATCATCAAACCAATGTTGGGTGGATTGTACGGAGACCTACCGCCACCATCATCAACATCAACAACAGACGATGATTCCCACAGCAACAAAACCCCAAATCCATCATCAAACGTCTGGTCAAGTACCGTTAAGATGGCCCCACCAACACTCCGTAAACCTTCGGCATCAACCTTAATCCCACCTCCCAAAACCCTAATCAAACCCCAACAAACAAAACCCAAAATTGTTAATTCATCGGCCTCCTCAATGGGAGTGGGCCCTACTGATATGATTTCAAGAAACCAATCTTTTCAACCTGCACTTGTGGGTGTCACGTCTTCAGTACTTGAAGAATACGATCCTGCCAGACCGAATGATTACGAAGAATACATTAGGGAAAGGAAGAGAAAAGCAGCTGAGGCCGAAATTAAACGCGAAATCGATCGTAGGCGAAAAGAGGAAGAAGAAAGGGAAAAAAGAGAGAAAAGGGATAGTAATAGTGATAAAAATTTGGACTTTAATATCTCCGGTGAGGAGGCGTGGAAGCGGCGGGCGGCAATGAGCGGCAGCGGTGGTGGAGGTGGGAGGAGGTCGCCGTCACCTGGGAATGGTGGTGGTGGAGATGGGTTTAGTATTGAGAAGTCGGAAACGGGCGGGTTGGGTGTCGGGGCGGGCGGGCAGATGACTGCTGCACAAAGAATGATGGCTAAAATGGGGTGGAAAGCAGGCCAGGGGTTGGGGAAACAAGAACAGGGGATTACGACACCGTTAATGGCGAAGAAAACTGATAGGAGAGCTGGAGTTATTGTGAATGCTAGTGAACAAAAACAGCAAGCGGAGAAGAAGGTGAAAGGTGTTAGTATTAATGGGCAACCGACTCGTGTTGTGCTTCTTCGAAACATGGTAAGTTGTTTGAATTTTGATTTTGTTATTTAAATTGATTAGTTATGCTGTTAATAGAAATGTAAATTGGTCTGCATTGATTATTGATTTGATTATCTATAGTATTACACAATGGTGTTTATGATTTGAATAAGAGAACAAGTATGTATATAATTGGAGATTAGGAATGAAAGATGCTAGTTAAACATAAGTGAAAATTTGATTAAATATGGTTTTGTAAAGTTTGGAGTTGTGCTCACATATGTGCAAGTAGTAGCAAGTGTGTGATAGAGATCGATTTGGCCGGGTCAGTTGTCGATCCAAAGGAGCAGAAGGGTAATTTGTGTTTTTCCGGGAGTTTGATTATAATGTTATTAGTATTTATTTTAATTTTTCAGTATCTTAATTAATAAGTTATTATATAGTACACCTCCGGCCCAATTAAATTGTCCCCAGACAAAAAAACACACAGTTTAAGGAAATGTCATAAAAGTATTGTACTTTATGTTAACTTTCCAGTTTTAGCCCTACTTTTTTTTCTCGTTGAATCCTATCCACGTGCATTAATGGCGTAATAGTACTTAATCTTCTTATTTTTTTCTATTTATGAAAGTGAAAAATTAATTTGGGACATCCTAAAATGAAATACAGGACATCAAATTAGGGACGGATGGAGTAATATTAGTAAATACTCTAATGGCGACCCAGGTTCAATCTCCACTAGCTACACTTTGGGGCCTTGCCTTTTTTCAAAAAAAGGAATATTAGTATATAATGAAATTGGTCAAGTGGGTCATACTAGTAAAATGGGTTAAAAATCGTCCAAAGTATATGATATACGCATACTGTATACTTTGTAGTTATACTTGATACATTAGTACAGACAGAAGTATTATTAGGTAGACAAACAAAGTTTAGGGTGGTTTACTGAATCAGACCGAGATTGGTCAAGTGGGTTAGACTAGTAAAATGGGTTAAAAGTTGTCCAAAGTATACGATATACGCATACTATATACTTTGTAGTTATACTTGATACATTAGTATTAACAGAAGTATTATTAGGTAAACAAACAGACTTTTTGGTGGTTAACTGAATCAGACCCGACTATTTAGATAATCTCTTGTATAAAGCAATATAAATTTGAATTCTGCCATTTCATAAATATGTCTGCAACGAATTGTTGTGTTGTCTATGACATGGATCTTTTTATTTTTGAAGGTTGGTCCTGGTGAGGTAGATGATGATTTAGAAACCGAAGTTGCGGAGGAATGTGCAAAATACGGAACAGTCACGCGGGTGTTGATATTTGAAATAACGGAGCCTAATTTTCCAGTTGATGAAGCGGTTAGAATCTTTGTGCAGTTTGAAAGATCAGAACAAGCAACAAAAGCACTTGTTGATCTTGAAGGTCGATTTTTTGGTGGTAGGACTGTACGTGCCACTTTCTATGATGAAGAAAGATTTAATACGAATGAGTTGGCCCCGATGCCCGGAGAAGTCCCTGGTTTTATTTAGAATTACATACCATCGATGACCAGGTTTTCTTTATTGTTTTGTTTTTTCTTCATAAACTCTTTGATGATATGTAGAACAGTAGAAGCTGCTTTTTGTAATCAAGATCTTTGAAAGTTTTAATGTTGTGAGTTGCACCCATATTTGAACATCATTTTGGCCAAATGTCTCGAGTTAAATTTTGGTGAACCTGTAAAATTTATACTGTTGTCTTTTGAACAGTGGTGATTCTACCTTATGACGTTTCACCACTAATTATGTGAAAAAACTAGGTTTTTAAGATTTATTTATGGTATAGGACGTCACTAATTTTAAATATGTTGGACCCCGACTGTTTTTTAGGATTTATGGTTTTTTTGTTTAGGCCATTAAGATATTTAAAATTAGCCCACTTAGGGAGCCCTTCGAGTTTTGAATGAATATACACATATGCATATTCTAAGCAGATGTAGAATGATAGGAGCGGGAAACGTGCTTAGTTTAGTTACCTGACTTTAGGGATGGCATCGGGCCAGGTTTGGGTAATCCTAGACTCGAAACCGATAAAAAAATCCGTTTAAAACCCGGACCATCGGGTAATGGGGTTTTTTCACGGGTGTTTTAGTCTTTTTTTGCGTATACAGGCCGGATAATCGGGTTTACAGGTCGAGTTGGGTTTACGGCCTGGTATATGGATTCGGGCCTTTTCGGGCATACGGGCCGAGTAATCGGGGTTGTGTCTAAAACCATCCCGGACCCGCGAAAAATTAAGAACCATCTCATACCCGACCCCTGACCCTAGACCCATTTATCCGGCCCGAACCCGGCCTAAAATATTGGGTTTCGGGTTTTCCATCGAGTACTGTTTTTTTTGCCATCACTACATGAGTTGTTGCTTTTGGGATGTGTTTGAGTGACAAGTTTATAGGAATTTCAGTTTTATAACCTTTGTTTGGTAAACTGAAAATTTATGAGGTTGTTGAACAAACGAGCTCTTAAAATAGTAGATATAGATAGAGCTTATAAAAACTAAAACTTAAATAATTACTGGGTATGCTGGCTTCAGTGCTGATCCCTTTTGTTTTCGATTAAAAGTAAACCCACCATCCACACCCTTGGTCTTCACCATTTCTGTTGTAATCCACCAGGTGATGCTTTGATAAGGAAATTAGTTTTCTAATTTGTGAGTTGAGCAATAATTCCTTATATTGCAACAATTGTTTGGTGTAGCACGCTTCGTCATAGTAATAATGTACACTACTATGACTATCGATCTCAGATGTATACGCGGTCCTAAGAAGCATGATTTATCATGAAACTTAAACCTACAATATTATCTTATAAAATCAAAGTGTACACAAGTTCCTATTTGTATGAGTAACTTATTTACAGCACAGAGATGAACCATAATTATGTACATGACAATCGTAGTTAGAGAGGTAACAATAGATTGTTAGCAACATCAAGTTCTTGCATACTTTTTTAATCTCAAATTGTTGGATAAGATGAATTCCATAACAACACCATCATAATATATCAGCTATCACCCCAACTCGCGCCCCTCGAGTTCTAGACTAAGCAATACTTGGTACCACCATCACTTGTTACTCGAAAAAGCCGGACAAAGTAATGGTCAGAAATAGTTATGGAATAACGCAATTAGGTCATGGAGAATGTGGATTTACCCTTTTTGAGTAACATCAAACCTAATTAATTTACCTTTCTAATTCTTAAATCACAAAATCTGTTAACTTGAAACATGTACCATTTATACACAACAATTCTTTGTAACATGTTCCATCTCTCTTTTATTCTTCTCTGGTTTTGATTAGTGTATAATGGAGCTCTTATATCAAGTTACAACGTGTCAAAAGTAGATTAAGAACATACTAAATGTCTACATGACAAATTTAAGCTTGCAAATCCTTTACCTAAAATTGGGACAAGTATTATGTTATATGATATACAACAAAGAAATAAATCTCAAATCTTTTTATTATATCATATACAACATAGGTTTATCCTAAATGTAGGTTTTGAGTTTAGTACTCAGATTTCTACTTCCAACAACTCAATATCATTTCCATGTGCGATAAGAAAAACCAACGATCTCTGCATTTTGGCATACAAATATGCTAGATATATACATGTCATCGCACACAAATCCAAATGTTATGCAACTATTAAGATAAAGATTAAAGCATATGTTGACAGAAAAAGGAATAAAATGCAGAAAAGGTAGAGTAACATTAAACAGAGTGAAGTACAGTTTCACTGAGCTATTTCTAGATCCGGCCTTCTATCAAGAGCTTCTAACGTTGAATCATCCGGGAATGCATCAGGATATGTAGCTTTGATCTTTCCTTTAAGACTCCTGAAACAAAACAATAACAACGTTAAAGAACATAGTAGCACATTTCTTATCAAACTGCTTCAGAACACTGCACTTTCGTCTTCTTAAATCTCCGAAACCAACCAACCACGTGGTTTATGTGAATCCACTCAGTTGTGTTATCGGTTTTCAGTAAGAGCAACGGAAACAATGAAACAATAAACAGACGATGTAAGTACCAATCAACCAACATGGTATACGCAAAATACATGCTCATATCTCCGGCCTTAACCATAATGTTGATGTTTCAATGCATGATGGCATACCTAAAAGTGTAAATGAACATGACTTGGATAAAAGGTAGAAAATTTCCTTGTTTGGGCTAGTCAGGAGGGCGATTAATCCAACCACATAATTTGATGTACACAACCCAGCAAGATTACTCTCTGGCTGTTTTCATGTTTTCAACCTTTCACTGGCCACCACAAAATATTCGTCATAGACAGAATTCGAACTTGAGACCTCTTGCAAGGAACTCAAGCCCCAACCACTAGGCTATTTTGTGATGGTTGAACCTGACTTGAGATGTAAAACCTAAACATTGTCTTTATGTTGTTTACTTTTTTCTGTATCAAGTCCTGTTTCAATTTGCCTCTTAATGGAAAGGGGTGTCTGATTCTATGTCTCCTATAAACAAACCAATTTTCAGATTAAGTGACAAAGAAACAACAATTTTAGTTACTGAATTAAGAGCTGTACAAAAACACATCATTAAGTGGAAAGTACACAAGCAAAATTTTAAGTTTATCCAAGTAGGACAAAACAAAATCAATATTATATGATGTTTATTCTTATCTTTATCTGGACCTTTATACAAAGGAGAGACATCTAACTCAGTCTGCATACACAAGTCGATTCATGTTAAAGAGTGTATTTACAAACTCACTTTACAACCTCTTTTAATAATCCGATTGTAAACAATCCAACAATTTGTTTTTGAGCACAACAAGCAAGAGGTTCTGAGTTCAAGGCCCAACAGAGACAGCTGTATCTGAGCATTTTTCGATCAAAATGAATTCAAGCAATTATTTCTGTTTTATTTTCCTTGAAGCCTGTACACAATCGCCAGTTTAAATGACGATTCGATAATATTACCACCGTGAGTGATTGATCGTCAAATTGCAAACGCCCTATTCTAACATCTACGAAAAACATTAATCATTTGCTACAACTTTAGGGATTTAAATTCTTCTTTTTCTTCCCAGTTGGAAAATTGTATAATAACTTTTACATGCACACTATGCTCTAAAGTATCTTAACTGTCTTAAATTATTCATGCAAATAGTATGCAGCTAAAAAGTAAGAACTTAACATAATTGGTCAACTAACCTCAGCTTTAGAAATATATAATCAAGATCCGACTTCATTGACTTTAAGAGGCGCGTATTTGTAGAAAGATCACTCGATACCTCAGCAAAACACTGTTCTGAATAGTCATTAAAATGAGAAAGAACTGCATTACTGTCCTGCAGACGCCCCAATCTGTAATTTTATCGCAAACATTACTTTACAAAACAAACAATTAATAATTATGACAGATTAGTGAAACAAAAAATCTATTGAGATTAAGCTTATTTTAACATGTAGGCATTTGATCATTTCAATCGATTTAGGATCTTCGTATGCTATATTCATCCATGGGTGATTTTTCCTAGTTAAGGTAACTCTAAAGGCCCGTTTGGCTCACGGAATTCAATGGAATTCTGACGGAATTGAAATTGAATCAGTCGAACACATACAATAACACCTACATAAAAAGCCCTAAATTTGGATTAAATAACAAAGTAAATGCAGGATTCCAAAATTAAAACTATGAAATATACTCAACATGTATATTGTGTAAATATAGGCACGATATGAATATAAACGAATACACGCGCATAAAAAGAGAGAGATTACATGATGTTCTGCAATTGGTTTAAAGAATATAGATCTTGTGAATCGATTAGGGTTTGGAATTGGTGTGAAATCTCTTGGGATGCGGCTGAAATCGCTTCTTTCTCCATTTTGTTTATCAGCTGAATAAATTAAATTAAATTAAATTATTGAGCGATGTTAATTAAGGTGATCGGTGGTGTTTGGATCGGTTATTTACCAGAACATCATAAGATTAAAAAAAGTGGGGAATAAGATCTTTCTCCTATTGTAGAACAAAAAAGAGGTCATTTTTCAAAAAAAAAAAAAAAAAAATGAAACACCCAAGAGTCCAAGAGTAAAGAAAGTTTTCTCTTAAAATGTTCTATGAGATTGTTTCTGAATGGATCTCCGGCCGATAAATAGGTTAAAAAAGTGTGAGACGCCATAAAAATAGTAGAATCAAATTTATATGAGTTTTAAACATGTACGAAGTTCAATTTCAGCTCTAAGCGACAGTTAAGTCACCAATAAATGGACGTTTGGTATTGACTCAATTAATAAAGTCATAGTATGTGTAAAAAGTAGGTAGTTGTCATTTGCAAACATTTTATGCGTGTTTAGATCTCTTAAAATAGCCCTAAAGATTAGAGGCGAAACCAGAATTTACGAATAAATGTGACATTTTTCGAAAAGTAAATATCAATATAAAAATTAGAGGGCATTAGAATTTAAAAATTAAGGGATGTTAGTATTTTTAATAAATTATAATAAGCATATTTGAAGGTTGGGGTGACAAAGCATCATCTTCTGTTTTCGTCTCTGCAAAATGCTATCTTTAGATCAATCCTTTTATTTTTACAGTGCGCAAAGTTTTTCAAATAAGTTTTGCAGAATTTTAAGTTTTCGTTATTTAACTCCTTTATGAATAACCTACTTTTTTATAGAAAGATGCATTTTAGTCATAATTTTAGTCTTTAAGAATTAAATTTATGTCAATGAACAACTTAGAACGCGTTTGATAAAACTGGATAATTTAGCATCGAAGGAAAATAAGATGTTGGATAATCATTTTGAACGAATGATAACGAATGATATAAACCGAGTAAAATTACATTATTAACGTGTTACATGAATAAACAATTAAATATTTATTTTTACGTTAAGTGTTCTGAATGATTTGAAGAGGATATTACAGAAAATTTATGTGCTTAATGGTTAAGAGAGCGTTTCAACTCTAAATGGTTGAGCATTGAATAGAATTTTTTTGGCAATTTAAATATTTTATCAAATATCAATTAAGTTAATAATTAAGCAAATAATTAAATCAGAGTCAAGGTAATTTTCAACTTTATTCTTTTATTGATATAATGTTAAAGAATCACTATTATCTTGTAGCGGCATTGATAATAGGTTGATACATATTACGCCTTGATAGCTTAGAAAAACTCTTAAGCGTATACAAGTATACAGACTCTCTTGATTTAATATCCTACACCACTACCTACTTATTTTAGAGAACCTATTAACCAGGTAAAAACTCTTTTATCTACTAGTCTAATGGATGTTTGTATTTCAGCCGACAAGTCTGTAAGAAAGTACGTGGCTCTCATTTGTTTATAAGCTAATTCTGGAACTGCCAAAATTAGGCAAACATACTATTTGAATAAACAAATAGAATGTTGGATTCCCAGGGCGTTGACATTAGGTATAACCATGAACTGCAGATGAGTTATACCTCTGCATTCCATGTTGTCTTGTAAGGTCACTTGTAAACCGCCGATTTGTGTCCTTTTCTCTTCAACTTCGTCTTCGATGTCAGTTGAATAGCCATACTTTGCTGTAGACAGCACTGGAAACTATTATGCTTACCAACAACATAATTTGTCTAAGTGTTCTGTGCTGCTTCTTCTTCTTTTTCTGCCGGTTCTTCTATAGTCTTCTGCTAGCATACATCCTTTTGCTGGTCATGAAGGTCCCCTTTTACTATCTTGTGTTGATAGTTATGACAACACACTTACACACTAAAACTATACTACTGGGTTGTACTTAGTAACATTTACATGGACTACTACTGGTTGCACATTATAATAAGTGTTAATAATTATGTTTTGTCCTAATTAAATTCTTAATTTCATAGGGGACTCAACAATCTCCCCTTATTTGTTGATGACAAAATATAAGCATGAAAAACAAACACTATAACACAGTAGTAAAAGGACTTAAAAAACTAACCATTGATTTGTCCTTTTTAAGTTCATTTTTCTAGAATCTTTTGATGAGTTATCTATATCTTATAATTTGATATACTTTTGAAGATGAACTCATTTATATTTTACTTTAATTCATAAAATTACAAGTACAATATACACATTAAAACCAAAAATACCAGAATCACTATTCTAGTCAAACCAGTCTTCTTCCTCTTCCTTTACAAGTGGCAATTTGAAGAGATCCTTGAGATCTTCCATTGTAAACTTAGGGATTTTTGGCGACAGTATGATTAGTTCTTTCATAGTAAAGGTTGAGTCAGTGCCAATCTTCTTCTTCCTAAGTTTAGCATCAATGTGAAGTACCAGTGCATTAATGTGAAGTACCTTGAGATCTTCCATTGTAAACGTAGGGATTTTTGGCGGCAATATGATTGGTTCTTTCATAGTAAAGGTTGAGCCAGTGCCAGTCTTCTTCTTCCTAAGTTTAGCATCAATGTGAAGTACCGGTGCATCAGCATACTGAGTGGCTTTTGCAAATAATTGTCTCAGTTGCTTGATCACATTATTCTTCAGCTCACTATCTTTTCTGTTTCTGAAAATTTCTAGTAGCTCCACCCACTCAACGTAGCCATAGTTTCATAAGTAAATGAGTTCAACTCTTTCAAACTTATTGTTTTCTCCGCCGATGTTGAAAGCTCGATCGTTACATACTTGATACCTGGAGATTTTTGCTTGACTAAATCTCCCTGTCACTGCATCAACATACTTTTTTCTTTGCATATAATTGCAAGTTGCCTCTGCTATCACACTCATCCGTGGTGGATTAGAAACATAAGATGTTACTTTGTTTTTCATTGCTACCGGTATCTTTTCTTCAAGCTTTTCTTCCTGATGGGCAACACTCAAATCTTTTGCCAGTCTAACAGCTGATTTTATTTGTTGTTCCAGTTGAACAGATAGTAGATATTCTTCCAAGAGTAATGTTTAGTTCTCTTACTGATGATGCCATCATCCTACCTTCATCTGTACTTTGAAGAATCATGTATTCTTACATACCAATGCCAATTCTGTGAGCTTCAACCAATAGAGTTCTATCTTCTTCCGTACTCAACTTTAAGTCATTGACTTCAAGGTATTCATCTATTGTCATACCCAAGTTGGCAGCATTTATGTAATGTTCTTGATCAAGTGGATGAAGAGTAAATCTTATCCTTCGATTTCTATCTTCTTTAACCATCTCATCTCTACGCTCCCATTCCTCAACAGAGATATTTAACCTTTGAGCTTTTCTTTCTTCACATGACAATGGTGGAAGAGGTGGTGGCTTTACTAGCTCATCTTCCCATGTAACACTCTTATCATTTGGCTTTAGGGAAGATGAAGATTCAACTGCTTCAGCTGTACCAGATGAACCTGCTCGTTCCTCTTTAACAAGATTTTCCATCATTCTTTGAAGTGCTGCTTCAGTCTCTGGATCTAATGACACAGAAGATCCTGTTGGTTAAGCAGCTGAGACTAGAGCTGGTCCAGAGCTAGTACATGTAACTTCTTGATTAACTAGCTCTTCCGTCTTTGCTGGGTCTTCTTGTTCATCTTCACCCAGCAACACACTTCGTTTTGGGTCTTCTATCTCATAATCACCAGCCGAGTCTTCAAATCTCTCTTCCGAGTTGGATAAAGGAACAAAGCATAGTTCACATTACTGGGATGAGAGTCATCTAGAGAAGGAGATGAACTGCTTGGCTCAGAACCTTCATCACCTGCCTCGAATAAGGGTTCCAATCACAAAGGTAGGTGATCTCTGGAAGTGGATTTGGCCCGTTATTTATCAGTAGGTTTGGGTTTAGGTGATGGTTCTTGTGTTAGTGCTGGTTCCTATTCTGCCAAGAGGGGAGTTAAAAATTGTTATTCCCCCTCAGCAGAAGACTGATTATCTTCTACTGGAGTATCATGAACAGCAGAGGACTGACTAGCCTCTACTGGTTGTTGTTGCTATTTTGCTACTGGTATAACAACCCTCAAATTTTCATACTTGAAATAACTATTTTACCCCCAGGGTTTCTGCATGCTTATTAATATTGAATTAATAAGTAATTACTCTACTATAATACAACGTTGACTAAATATTTATTTTTGGGCGACACATTATATTAATTAAAGTTTAAATTATTTATATAATTAACTTTAGTTAATATTACAAGTGTTAAAATTAATGTGTGACTACGTGTTAGTACATTCCTTCGTGTAACGGTTTTTATTCCGGTAAATCGTCTCGGTTTTCAAACCAACAATTAGACTTTTCATAATTTTCAAATCCGAATTATTTTATCTATGACATTTCAATGTCATATGAATTCATAAAATATTCCTATATTTTATTTCATGGATTATTCTTCTCGCGTATTATAAATCGCGTAATGTTCTATTCATCGGATCGACTTCACTTTATCAATCGGGCCAAGGAGTAAGATCAAAATTTAATGAAGTGAGCTCCCATCCTAGACACAAATGGCCAAATGTTTTTTTTTTTCAAACCCAAGTCTTCCTTTTGCTAGACTTTTTGCTTATCACAGTTTAATTTTAATTTTAAACTAATTAGATAAATAATATTTATGAATAAAAGTTGAAAAAAAAAATTAAAAAAATAAATAAATATGTATGCATGAAATCTCGTCCATCTCTTTTTAAGTGAATAGGTCAAGATTTTTTTTAAAAAAAATTATTATTTTATTTATTTTTTTAATTATGGATAAGAGAAAAAAAAAGAAAAAAAAGGGGGCCGAACCTCCCCTACATTCTTGCCCAACTCTCTTTTTACGTGGTACTAGTTGATATCTAGTCTAGAGTTAGGATAATATTTATCTTTAAAAAAAAAAATCAATAAATAAGTAAAAAAGGTTCGGCCGACCCATAAGGGGTTTTAGCCCAAATTGAAATGATTTTTGATACTTGACATTTTATTATGGAAGTATTATTTTATTTTTATAAAAATAAATAAATTATAACAATATATATGTACTCCAAAAATTCGGCCGACTCTTTCAATAAGGAGATAAGGCCCAAATATTTAAATTTCCAAAATTGAAGATTTATTTGTTAAGTTTAGTATTTATTTATTTTTATCAAATCACAATTACAAAAAAAAAAAAAAAAAACTAGCGAATTGTTTTCCTGCTTCCTCTTGCTGTCGACAACACACTTCCAAAACCCCAAAACATCGACTTCCATCATCTCCATAAATTCTAACCCTCTTTCAAAACTAATTGGATATTTGGATTCCTCTCGCGATTCTCTACGTTTCTCCTATTCTCTTTTCTTGATTTGAGGTAGTTAATTTAACCCTAACTTTTTCAATTATCATTTATTTACTTGATATTATGTATGATTATTAGTTATAGTGCTTGAACAATTGTTGTGGTATTGTTTGGATAATTAATTTTTCAAAAAAAAAAAATCATATTTTTCGGGTATATAAAATTTGGACAGCAGCTATACCTGCGGTTTTGGGAACCGTGTCATGATTTTATGATAAAACTTTCTTGCTCATCGTGTTCCTCTTGATGAGTAGTGCAATTTACATATAAGATTTGCGTTAAACGGATGTGTAGAACTCAAGATATGAATTCTTAAAGTTTATATAAAATTATATTTAAATATATATAATCACAGCTGATATAGCCTCGAAAAACGTGATGTTTTTGGGCTGATTGAACGTCACCATCATGTCGGGATCGATGATGCAACTCAAAAATATATAAAGAACGTTAAAATCGGACGAACGGTTTGTAAGATACGATTAAAAAAAGTTTTGAAATAAAAATATTAATAAATATGAAATCGAGCAGGTCTGCTCGGGTTGTCTCGATATGTGTGCGACCCAAAATCAAATTTCTGGGTTCACGAGTGCGTGCGTATCGAAAAATTAATAAGTTTGGACTTTTGATTTATGTCGTTTGCAATTTTTGTGAATTAGTTACGATTTTTCGAAGTTTATAAAAATAAATCTTCTTATTAGAATATTGATGCAGAAAATGATTTTTGTCGAAATTATGTCGATCACCATGGTCATTTAAATGCTGTAAAAATTGTAAAATAAATGAGGTAGTATCTTGATAGCAAGGGGAAGCTTTTGGCTCTGTTAGTTTATCAAACCGAGTTCCGAGCGTCGTTTTAAAAATTGTCAAAGTAGGTCACTTGCTCATATTTATACTTTTTCTGAAAAGCTAAAACAAAATCATTGAAATGTCGAAACGACATCGGTTGCCACGAGTTGCTCAAATCGAGTTGGCTCCTGAAAATTTTTGTGTAGTTTCTTTGTGGTAAAACGAAGTACTTGGCGTTAACCGTTTGTCAAATCAGGTCCCACTAATTTTTATAAAAATTTCCAAAATGGACACTTTAGCCATTTTTACAATATATTAAAGTTTGTATTTTTTTAAAGTCATTCAACTACCAAAGTTAATATTATGACAATATTATTATGAAATAAGTACGAATAAGTTTTAAAGATTGTTTTTGAGTCTTGTTGACTTTCCACGCTGATTGTTGACTTTTGGGTTGACTTTTCAGTTGACTTTCTCATTTGACTTAAGTAGACTTTCTAAATAAAGAAACTTTTAAAAATAGAAATTTACTATAAAAAGAAACTTACCTAAAATAGAATATTTCTAAAATTGAAAACTTACTAAAAATAGAAAGTACACGTAATACTTATTCAAATCTTTTGTCACATAATTTCAAAGCCACTTCAAGCACTAGGACTATCATACATTGACATGACATAAGTTAGATATATTCTGACCTATCATATTATTTAGGTTGGAGTCTAGATCACTCTTGATCTTCTTTATTCGTGTACTTGTTATATCTTCTTGTGACATCCTTCAAATAGGGCCTGGAAGAATAACGTCATTAAATATATCAAATCACAATTGTATAAACGAGAACGACTCTATATGAGACGTTTTATTGAGTTTTGCAGCGGAAGATAAATAGATTACTAATCATGCATATATTTTCCATAGAGTTAATATGCCTGTTCAACACGCAAAGGGGGGGGGGGGGGTTAAGGATCTTAGAACGAGGCTCTCCGATCCGGCTACCGTGAATAACCGTGGCTGATATGATGATATCGGCGGGGTGGCCAAGTGATTAAGTCCACCTCCGATAGCGGTCGCTGATCAGAAGGCCCCAAATAAGGTTGTAGGTGCTAGTTTAATAAAGAACTAACCTGTTAACCTTGAGAAGACGAGAGATGATGTTTATGACGTAAAGCGTGTAGTAAACGATGATTAGGTAATGTGATCGTGTCCAGAATGATAATTAGGGTTCGCATATATATAGGCAAACCCTAATTCTAGAACCATCTACGATAGTTATAATCCTTTCCATAACAAACTCCCCCGAATCACGGAGATAATTATGGAAAAGATACCGACCTGATGACCAAGTAACCGCCGTACTGGGAACAAAGACATTCGATACATCCCCGCATGCCGCATACCGTACATAAAGTACACGCATACGCATGCTAGCGAGCACCCGCATACGTATAGAATCCGCATGCGGGTTGCGGTATCATTATGTCCCCCCAGTTTGATATTATATGACGTAAGACATATGATATCAAACTATTAAGCGTGAGAAAAAACAAGAAAACGGCTAGCATTAAATTTCTCGCGTGCGCCTCGATGCCATTAAATGCCTGTCACTGTCGCAGAAGCCCATTCGGCTGACAAGACGTAAAGTGGCAGTTGGCAGGCGCGTGTTAGCCACACGCGCAACATTGGGCGCATCAAACTGACACCCACGCGCGTGCAAATAGCATCGAGCGTTGATTGCGTTACACGTGTACAGCCACGATGAAACCGTTTCACCCCATGACTTACAATCCTCACTATAAATAGATGTCATTTGCTCTCATTTCTATTTTTCTGCCACTTTCTTCTTCAATACGCTGCAAAATCAAGTCCGAGCACATCCCACAAATTTCGGCCATCGTCAAAAGGTTAGTTGTTCTCCGATTACTTATTGAAAATGACTAAGGCTAACGAGACGTATGTAGATAGTGTAGCATCAATTATAGAGCAGAAACATATAGATTCCCTAGTTAAACAATACCCACCACTAGCACAGTATAACCCGGTGCCACCCTTGTCTGATCAACGTGCTCACAAACTGCCGGAGAAGAAGGTAGCCATATATGAGCATGCGTTCAAGCATGGCAATTTTAGGGTGCCTCCTTCCAACTTCTTTTTAGGCGTTTTAGATCATTTTGGCGTAGGGTTAGGGCAATTACACCCTTACGCAATAGGGAAGATTGTACTGTTTGAGATGTGGTGCGTTGCACTCAACAAGGTGCCCTTAATGAAGGTGTTCTGCCACCTATACTGCTTAGCGAATCATCACAAGTCGTGGTTCACTTTCTTCGCTCGTCAGAACTTTACCAAAACCCCCAAATTGAACGAGGGTCAAAGGAAAGAAACATTCTTTTTTATTGACCAAACTGTTGTTGGGCCCAATTTTCCGCAAACGCTTATCTGGTGCGAAAACGTGGCAAAGGACGTGAACAAAACCCCCGCCCTTGATGATGAGGAAACAAAACTATTAGCGGAGTGCGCTAGCGCACAACTTGTGCACTGGTCCTATGGGAATGTGATGCTACGGTTAGGAAACATATCCGCGCACTGGCCATGGGAGAACATGCGTCAGGCCATAATCGCACCGAATGGCAAGGGTAGGAATAGTACAAATGCATATGAATATTTAACCACTAGCGTATACATACATGTTCTAATATTGCGCATATGTTTGCAGAGATGAAGATGAAGAAAGTGCTTACCGCAGAGGAGATTGCGGCCATCTCATTCCGCAAGCAGAATGTTAATGAGCCGCTTGAGCAAGAGAAGACTGGTGAGAACGAGGTGCAAGCACCTGCCACCTCGGGAAGCAAACGCAAGGCTGCCGAAGCCACCCAAACCAAGCCGAAGAAGAAGAAGCTAACTCCCAAACAGATGGAGGATATGTGGAACGACAATTTTATTCCCGTGGATCCGGCATCTGCAGATCTACCTCCCCCACTACTGGTAAGCGTGTCTTATGACGCAAATACTGCACACTTATTTATATGTACTAACGAATTGCTGATATCCAGAGCATATTGAGGAGACACATCAGACGCCACCGCAGGAAAATTCAGACCTGGAAGCTACCGCCGAGTCCCGGGACAAGGCAATACACCTTGACTCCGATTCTACACCAATCCCACCACACGGTAGCTTCAGATTGGCGAATCTGGCGCAATTTACCTAGTCCTCTGCTGAAAATTCCGCAGAGCAGTCTGCCTTTCTGCAACAAATCTTCCCTGCTGAGTTCCGCAATCAGCTAGCCGCACTGCCCTTTCATCAAGCGCTCAATGCCTTCATCCAGAACGGCCTTGTGTTCTTTGGTATGTTTGCGGATCAGGCCCGCCGCTCCACCAATTTGTATCAAGTGGCCGTTCGGAAAGAAACAGAGTTGGGACTGCTGTAAGCGGACATTGACCAGGTCAAAAAAGACAGGGACGCCGCGAAAGAAGCGCGCAAGGCAGTGGAGGTGACTGAGGTGGAAACAAAGACCGCCCTGATTGAGGAATGGAAGAAAAACCGCGAGTTGGTTGGGGCGGTTGATCAAGTGAAAAGGGAGACGGAGCGCCTGCGGTTGGAACTAGAAAGGGTGAGCAGGGAGAAGGATGACGCGGTGACAGGCCGTGAGCTAGCAGAGGCGGATATATACAAGCTTCGTACCGCCCTCCCTACCATTGCGCAAAAGGTGGTGGACTCGAGGCCTGTATCCGAGAAGTTTAATGCCTATGTTGATGCGGTGAAGGACCATGAAATCAACAAAGTGATGGTAGAGGTTATCAAAGGTTGCGGTCTGACGCCACCGTACCCCGACATTGTGCAGAAAAATTTGAAGGAGGGTACAACCATGGTGCTCCTTGAAGCCTAAGAGGCCATGTAAGACCCTAATCTTCATTGTACAGCAGTGTAAATAGAGTACATAAAGTGTGGGAGTGATTGTACAGTTAAACAGAAGTCAGAGACGGATCTGAGCTAGGTGCGCTCAGCGCACCCTTAATAGTGCGCGTGGCGCACTAACACTGTAGCCGTGTTTCTGCTCTTTTATTCAGATATTTTGATGGGCATTTTGGTAATTGCACTTGTGGACGAGTTAAAGGCCAGTTGGTCAGTTTGTGGAGTATCATTAACTCCATTATCAACAACCTTATCCTCTTCACTTAAATTTTAGAGAGAGAGTGCGATTCTTGAGTGAGAAAGCTTAAATCCAAGAGGAAGAAGTTGTTCTCGGACCAAAGTGTGGGTATTAAAGTTGTTCATCTCCTCTCTAGCTCCGTTGTGGTTGTAGTGGTACGTTCTAACTTTAATTTCATTACTTTGATTTTGTGTAAGGGTTAGGGTTTGGGTAAATGAAGAACATAAACCCCATATTTGGTGATTTTGCGTGTTCTTGGGCAAGATGGAATCATGAAGACTCAATGGTGACTAACCTAAGGTTTCAAAATGTTAAGTGATGTTTATGAGTTCTAATTGGTTAGTTAATCACTAGCACATCTAGTTAATTAGTAAATGGGTGTGTTGACTTTAAATTAGTCAAAGAGCTAATGATTGACCTAGTTGGGAAATATGGGTATGAAATCCCCTAATTGTTTAATAGTTAGTGTTGTTGGACCTTGATCACTAGCTTTTGAGTGATTAATGATGGTCTTGACCCTTAAAGGGCGGTTTTGGTGAAAATGGGGCATTTAATGCATTTAAGTCATTAAATGCACATAAGTGAAATTGTTGGTATTTAGTCCAACTAGTTTTGTGTGTTGATTGAAGTACTTATTATATTAGGTACTTTGCTTTGAAGCTTGTGGAAGTATAAAACCGTCACCAAATCGTTAAGGTGAGTGGAATGATTATATGCATATGTATGTAATGTATTTATTTGTATGCTATGGTATGAACCAAAGAGCCAGTAGTGCCATAGTATGTGCGAGCGTGCTATGATGTGAACCAAAGAGCCGGTAACGTCATAGTACGTGTGTTATAGTGTGAACTAAAAAGCAGGTAGCGCTATAGCACGATTTGTTAGGGTGTGAACCAAAGAGCCGGTAGCACCTTAGCGTTGTTAGAGTGTGAACCAAAGAGCCAGGAGCACTCTAGCGTGAGTATGACTCGAGTTGTGATGTGAACCAAAGAGCCGGTAGCATCATGACAAATGCGTATGGTGTGAACCAAAGAGCCGGTAGCAAAATGACGCGAGAATGGTTAACCATGGTTGTGTATTGTTTGTAGCATATTATATTATGTAACGACCCTGGATTTTCCAACGTTAATTTATTAATAATTATTATTATTAATACGTGTGATTAAACGAATGTATGTTATTACATTTACTTGTTGCCATGATACACCGTACTTGACTTTAATTGCCCGAAACGTCTTTGTGACACCCGGAACTACAAGAATAATATTTTCAGATATTATTTACATTCATGATTAGTTTTATTAATCATTTTAATTAACTATGGTGATTAGTTAGTTACTTGGGCTTTAATTGGATTTATTTGTTAATTAATTGAACTTGGGCTTTATTAGTGTAATGGACTCATGATATTGGGCTTATAAGCCCACCCTACATTTTAAGTGGACTAACTTGCCCATTCTTGCATGTAAGTATCAAATTAAATGGAAACTAGTTAGTTAACTTGACTTGGAATCTAGTTACCTTTCAATCCCCATGCACATACACCAAATAACCACACTTTTGAAAGCTTTACATGTAATAATCCAATGAACTAATCCCTCCTCCCCCCCCCATGGAGCCAAACCGTCAGTTTTGAATGGCTAGGAGGAGTTTTATTTCATTTTTTATTACTTCTACTCACTTGTTCCATTCTCTCATTTACACACACACTTTACTTGCAAAATTCTCTCAACTTTCTCTCTCACTTTTCTCTCTAATTCTTGCAAGTAACAAGCTCTTTTCTCTCTTCTTTCTTGGCCAAAAACCGAAACCTAGAACACTTCATCATCATCATCTTTGCTTGTTGTTTACTTATGCTTTGTTATTGTTAATGTTACTTGAAGTTTGTTAGTTACTTTACTTACTAGTTTCCAAGAACCAAACTCTCTAGTTTGATTCTTCATTTTATCTTGTTATAACAAGAACAACAAGAACATAAACTTACTAGTTATGTTCTACATATACTTTCTTAAAGGATTGCAAGTTCATGTGTTGATTAAAATCATACTTGTGATTCATGAAGTAAACTTTCTAGTTTACTTTCTTAAAGATCAAACTTTGGTTTGAATCTTTAAAGTATGAAGAACCATGAACAAATTACTTGTTTACTTAGTTTACTTCTTCATTTTATACACTTTAATTTCATGTTTGTTGTTGTTGTTGGTCACGCACTACAAGTTAGTCTTGATCTCATACTTTCTTGAAACTTAAAGTTGACTTTAAAAGTTCAAGAACATGTAAGTAACTTTCTTTAATTATAATTTGGTACACTTATGCTAGATCTAGACTTTTGAGTCTTGGATCTTCAAGATCAAACTAAAGGACTATGTTCTACAACTCAAGATCTTGATTTCATAAGTTCACTTTTAAGTTTGTAACTTATTATTAGTTTTAAAGTTCATGTATGTGTTCGATCTAAGACTTTGATGTAACTTTGGTTCATCAAACTTCATACAACTCTTAAGTGAGTTGTGCTTCATGTCTTAGACTTACACTTGGGTTATGATGGTCAAACCATGGTAAAGATAATGTTAACACATCATTGAGTTGTACACTTGAAGCTATAGGCATCAAGGATGAGAACCATGATGAACATCAAGCACCAAACTCACCGGAACCCATTATTTTTCTGCTTTCTGTCTTCTACCTACTGTTTTCTGGTTTCTGTAACATACCAATAGACCTGGGCTGTTGTGATTATGATTTTCAAATATATATTTCGATTAGATAACTTTTCATATAGGACTCGTCTTAATCCGAGTTACGGTTTAGGATTTATGGCCCTCCGATCGTCACTATGTCCTTTTAATGTTGTGCAGAAATTTCTGACCTACTCGCACTTAGACCGTCGCCACGGTCAAACAAAGATGATTTTGCTTCTGTAAATTTTACCACACTTAAAGGACTCATATACGGAGCCATGGCCACTGGTCTCACCTTAATTCAGTAAGGGTAGAGGCCGTGGTGACTGATCGAAGTCAGCTTTTGTTTTAAACTACTTTCATGAACGAAATTTACTTTACGCCTTTTGTTTGATGATGAATGATGATGACCCTTAAGACCTTATTTACGTACTTTTAAACCTATTCGGACGATTTACTGACTTAGTACTATTTGACTTAGGTTGAGGACTTTCGGACCGATTACTTGCACATTTTTTCCCGACTCGACTTTACAACTACATTATCATTGTGTGTTATAGCATTCCCTTTTTACTTTAACTTATTTTGGGAACTGAGAATACATGCGAATTTTATGTTTTACATACTAGGCATGAGTACTTAAACTTATATATGTGTGGGTTATACAACGGCAGAAACATTTCCTTTAGCTCGGTAACGTTTAGTCATTGGTTTTTGAACCGGTGAACGCGAATCTTAGATATGGATCCATAGGGTTTGACATCCCCATTCGGGCTAGTCGCGCTAGCATTTAACGAGTGTTTAATACTTCGTAGACATACGCACTTGCCAACTGTACTTTCAGGGGGTATAAACGTTAAGTTAGTTACCAAGTGCCCACGGTTAACATATACTTTATCATACTGTTTTGAAACGCTCTTTGTAGCACTGAAATCTCGTGGCCTACCTTACATACTGTTATACTTAAACTATAGCTCACCAACCTTTGTGTTGACATTTTTAAGCATGTTTTTCTCAGGTGCTTGAGGTTAGCTTCCGCTGTGTACTAGTCGTGCTGTAGACACCCACTGCTTAGAGTTGTCATCGCATGAACTACTTTACCTTGCATTCAAACTTTAGTACTTTTGAACTATGACTTGTAACGACCATTGTGGTCACATACACTTATTATTTGCTTTTATTTAGTGAAGCATGCTTTTGGATTGTAAAACATTCGATGTTGGTTTAGACATCACTTTATTTATGAATGCAAACTCTTTTTGAAATCGCATATAGTACTTAACCTTGTAATGATCCTGTTGTTGATGATTCGTACACGATGGTTTTGTACGGGGCATCACATTTGGTATCAAAGCATTGGTTGTAGGGAATTAGGTTGCATTAGTGAGTCTAAGACCGACCCGAGTAGGATTCACTAATAGGACTAATCTACAACTTGCTAGTTTACTTGTTTCTGCTGAACTTACTGCATACTGCTGCTTACTTTTACTGCTATATGCCGTATGATATTACATGATTTCACTACTGAATGATATTACTTGCTTTCGATTGCATGCTACTTCTGTACGATTCGTTATTATTGCCATGTTACTTATTGTTATACATGATTTAAACTGTTGGCCTAATACTTGCTTGCTTTATGACTTACTGACATGGAAAATTTATTTTTCCTTGTTCAGATGTCAGATGTTCCACCTGCTATCGTTTTGGTCAGTTTAGACTCGTCAGCCACCCCACCTGCTGCTGCTGCCGACACACCGATCCCGATACGCACCAGTGACCCCGGCGCTTCGTCTTCCGGAGCTAGTAGTAGTGCGCCGGCACTAGTGGCTACTATTGATAGACACGTGGACCCTACGGAGATTCTAGCTCTGTCTGCTCCCGGACCCTCTGAGCCACAACCCCGCATCGGTGGTGTTGTGATTCCCGCGGAGTTCGGGGAAGGGCCATTCCGTAACCATATGCGCATGCCGTGCCGATGCGCTCCTAATGGACGTTTAGTGCCGATTTCGCCAGGCAGACATAGAGAGATGTTGGCCGCCTTCGGACTGCCAGTTCAGGCACCCGTGCCACCACCACATGATTCGGATGACTCATCATCTGCCGATTCTTCATCAGATGATTCTTCATCAGACTCCAGTGACGATGAGGACCCTGCTGATATACCTATTCAGCCACCCTCCACCCCGCCGAAGAAGCGGTATCGCTTCGACGGTACCATCATTCCGGGGATCAACGGAGGCCGTGCTTTCACTGACGCATTTGGTTGGCGTCGTAGGGTTACTACTCGTAAGCGGCTTGTGCCGTACCCTGCCGACCCACAAGTGCGTAAGACACCCCGTTACGTACTGACTATTTCTGGAGCCGGAACGTCTGCACCCCATTTCGTGCGGTCTGCAACACCCGCACCACCGGCACCACCTGCACCACCGGCGCCGCCCGCCCCACCAGCTCCCACTGTCGAGGAATTGACAAGGGAGGTGGGAATCCTCCGAGCTCGGGTTACTGAGCTCGAGGAGCAGTTGGCTCAGGTTTTAGATATCCTACACCCACCTTCACCGTAGGACCTTTTGTATTAGATTTCATGATGTAATCTAGTTGTAGTTTCATATTTCACTTATGTATTGTACGAATCTATCATGATGTATGAAACTTATTATTAATGAATGGAAACTTTGTGATGTTACTTTTTGCACAAGTGTTCTATTTACGTTACTGTATGGTGTTTTGCGGTACTTGTATCAACTTGCGTTACTTAATTAACATGTGTTGTGCTGTTTACATGTTGGTTGTTATATACTATATTATTATATATTGAATGCTGGATTTTGACTTGAGTCAAAAATGTTTGTATAGAACACCATGGCTAACGGTCGATCCACACCTACTGCTGCTCAAATTGAAGAGATGATCCAAGAACGTGTAGCCACAGCCATTACGGAAATGCAACCCCAAGCTCCACCGCCACCGCCACCGCCACCACCACCGTTTATTCAACCCGTTCGAAATGGGTGTACTTACAAGGAATTCCAGAGCTGTAAACCACATAACTTCAGCGGCACTGAGGGACCGGTTGGTCTCACCAGATGGTTCGAGAAACTTGAATCAGTATTCTGAGTTAGCAACTGTTCGGAGGACAACAAAACCAAGTTTGCATCTTGCACGCTATCTGACGGCGCACTAACGTGGTGGAACATGTTAGCTCAAGCGAAAGGTATCGATGAGGCGTATGCTACGCCATGGGAGGAATTCAAAGCGGCTATGATTGAGGAGTATTGTCCGAGAACCGAAATCCAAAAGATGGAAATGGAATTCATGTAGTTAAAGGCCGTTGGGAACAACCTTGATGGTTACAACAGGAGATTTTTGGAACTAGCCCTGATGTGTCCGACAATGGTCACCCCAGAATTCAAGCGAATGGAGAGATACTTCTGGGGACTCCCTAAGAGCATTAAGGGAAACGTCACCTCATCCAAGCCACCGAATGTTCCCGAAGCGATGCGCATGGCGCATACTTTAATGAATCAAATAACCATCGATGAACCGGAGAAAACTAAGACTGAAGCGGGTACTAGCGAGAAGCGCAAGTGGGATAACCACAACAACAACAACAACAACAACAACAGGGGAAGGAACTATGAACAGAACCCGGCGAAACGACATGAGGGTTTCAGAGGAAACAACAACGGTAGAAACCCCAACCCCAACAACAACACCAACTCAAACCCGAACTACAAAGGAACCTTACCACAATGCAAGAGGTGTTACAAACACCACACTGGGTATTGCAATGTTGTCTGCGAGAAGTGCCAACGGACTGGGCATGTTGGAAAAGACTGCAAGGTCACCACTTTGAATGGGAAGCCGAATCCTACAGGGCCGAAGAAGTGTTACGAATGCGGGCAGACGGGCCATTTCCGAAATGCGTGTCCAAACAAGAGAAAAGATGGCGGACCACCCCGCGCTAGAGCTTTCAATGTTAATGCAAGGGATGCACACGATAACCCCAACTTGGTGACATGTATATTCACAATCAACAATCTTTTAGCTTCTGTCTTGTTTGATACTGGTGCGGATAGAAGTTATGTATGTAGACATTTTTGCGATAAGATTAATTGGTCGTTAGTCCCATTAAAAGAGAGTATGCTTATCGAGGTCGCCAATGGTAAACTTGAAAAAGTTGACCACATTAGTCGAGGAGCTATTATCAACATAGCTAGTGCAAATTTCGAAATTGACTTGATACCTATCAAACTGGGAAGTTTTGACGTGATCGTCGGTATGGATTGGTTGAGCAAGATAAAGGCCGATATTATCTGTGGAGATAAAGCACTTCGTATACCACAAGGAGATGGCGAGCCACTGGTTATCTATGGAGAGAGATGTACCTCGAAGTTGAACCTCATTAGTTGCGTGAAAGCACAAAAGGTTATGAAGAAGGGATGTTTTGCTGTCCTAGCACATGTGAAAGCGGTAGAAACTGAGGTGAAGAGCGTGAACGACGTTCGGATTGTGAACGAATTTTCCGATGTCTTCCCAGAGGAATTGTCTGGATTACCGCCACCGAGAGCAGTAGGGTTTCAGATTGATTTAGTGCCAGGAGCTGCACCTGTAGCTCGCGCACCTTATAGACTCGCACCTTTCGAGATGTAAGAATTACAGAGCCAACTACAAGAACTGTTAGACTGTGGATTTATCCAACCAAGTTTTTCGCCATGGGGCGCACCTGTGTTGTTTGTGAAGAAGAAGGATGGATCCTTCCGTATGTGTATCGACTACCGTGAACTCAACAAATTGACTATCAAGAATCGGTATCCTCTTCCACGAATTGATGATCTTTTTGATCAACTACAAGGATCGAGCGTTTACTCAAAGATCAATTTACGATCCGGTTATCACCAGTTGAGGGTGAAGGAAAGTGACGTGATGAAAACTGCATTCAGGACCCGTTATGGTCATTATGAGTTTCTCGTGATGCCATTCGGATTAACAAATGCACCTGCAGTGTTCATGGACCTCATGAATTGTGTCTGCAAGCCGTACTTGGATAAGTTTGTTATCGTCTTCATAGATGATATCCTCATCTACTCTAAGAGCGAAGAAGAGCATGAGCAACACCTCCGACTAGTACTTGAACTCCTGAGACAAGAGCAACTTTAAGCCAAATTCTCCAAGTGTGAATTTTGGTTGAAGGAAGTACAATTTCTGGGTCATGTTGTGAGCAACCTGGGTATCAAAGTTGATCCCACCAAGATTGAAGCTATCAGCAATTGGGAGACCCCCACTACTCTGACGCACATTCGCCAATTTTTAGGTCTCGCCGGTTATTACCGAAGGTTTATCGAAGGATTTTCTCTGATTGTGCGTCCTTTGACTGCGCTAACTCACAAGGGTAAGAAGTTCATTTGGGAACCCACACACGAATCAGCATTCCAAACTTTGAAGAAGAAGTTAACCACCGTACCTATCCTATCACTTCCTGAGGGCAGTGACGACTTTGTTTTTTATTGTGATGTATCGAGGAGTGGTTTTGGTTGTGTACTGATGCAACGATCAAAGGTTATCGCTTACGCCTCCCGCCAATTAAAGATTCATGAGCGAAACTACACTACTCACGATCTTGAACTTGGAGCCGTTGTCTTTGCACTCAAATTGTGGAGACATTATTTGTATGGAACTAAGAGCACTATCTTCACCGATCACAAGAGTCTCCAGCACATCTTTGATCAGAAGCAACTAAATATGAGACAGTGTTAATGGATTGAGACGCTCAACGACTACGATTGTGAACTCCGTTATCATCCTGGTAAGGCCAATGTTGTAGCTGACACTTTGAGCCGAAAGGAGAGGATGGCACCTCTTCGTGTTAGGGCTCTGAACATCACCATCCTTTCGAACCTCAACAGCCAGATCAGAGTAGCCCAAGATGAGGCTCTCAAGGAGGAGAATATATCTCATGAACATTTGAATATACTTGTCTCTCGATTCGAGGTTAGGGAGACTGGACTCCGATGTTATGCTGAAAGAATTTGGGTACCTTTTTATGGAGATCTACGAAACCTTATACTTGATGAAGCCCACAAATCGAGATATTCGATTCACCCCGGAGCGGGCAAAATGTACCACGACCTTAAAGAACAGTATTGGTGGCCGAATCTTAAGAAGGATGTTGCGACTTATGTTGGTAAGTGTTTAACTTGCTCGAAGGTTAAAGCCGAGCATCAGAGACCTTCTGGGTTACTTTAGCAACCGGAAATCCAACAATGGAAGTGGGAAAGGATCACAATGGATTTCATTACCAAGCTACCAAAGACGGTGGGCAGATACGATACTATTTGGGTTATTGTTGACCGCCTTACCAAATCTGCACACTTCCTAGCGATGAAGGAAACTGATACAATGGAAAGACTTGCTCATCTATACATCAAAGAGGTTATATCTCGTCATGGTGTACCTTTATCGATCATCTCCGATCGCGATCCCCGTTTTGCTTCTAGATTTTGGCGTTCTTTGCAAGAAGCCATGGGAACTCGTCTTGACATGAGTACTGCTTATCACCCTCAGACTGACAGGCAAAGTGAACTAACGATTCAGACCTTGGAGGACATGTTGCTTGCATGTGTCATCGATTTCAGAAAGGCCTGGGAAAGGCATTTGCCACTCGCCGAATTCTCGTACAACAACAGTTATCACTCTAGCATTAATGCTGCACCTTTTGAGGCATTATATGGCCGTAAGTGCCAATCTCCTATTTGTTGGGCCGAAGTAGGCGAAAAGCAAATCACCGGACCCGAGGTAGTCCACGAAACAACGGAGAAGATTGCTCAGATTCAAGCTAGACTTAAGACTGCCCACGATCGTCAAAAGAGTTATGCTGATCTTAAATGTAAGGACTTTGAATTCAACGTTGGTGATCATGTAATGTTGAAGGTTGCACCTTGGAAAGGTGTGATTCGTTTTGGAAAACGTGGAAAGTTGAACCCACGATACATTGGTCCTTTTGAAATCTTGGAACGTGTTGGACCCGTTGCTTACCGTTTGGATCTACCAGCACAATTGAGCTCAGTTCATCCTACCTTCCACGTGTCAAACTTGAAGAAGTGTCTTGCTGCACCTGAACTTATCATACCACTTGAGGAACTTACAATTGACGACAAACTCCACTTCGTGGAAGAGCCTGTTGAGATTATGGATCGTGAGATCAAAACTATGAAATGCATCAAGATTCCGATCGTCCGAGTACGATGGAATGCCAAACGAGGACCTGAGTTTCTTTGGGAGCGAGAGGATCAAATGATCCGGAAGTATCCTCACCTTTTCCCGACTCCTCCATCTACCTCAGCTTAAATTTCGGGACGCAATTTTCTTTAACAGGTGGGTAATGTAACGACCCTGGATTTTCCAACGTTAATTTATTAATAATAATTATTATTAATACGTGTGATTAAACGAATGTATGTTATTACATTTACTTGTTGCCATGATACACCGTACTTGACTTTAATTGCCCGAAACGTCTTTGTGACACCCGGAACTACAAGAATAATATTTTCAGATATTATTTACATTCATGATTAGTTTTATTAATCATTTTAATTAACTATGGTGATTAGTTAGTTACTTAGGCTTTAATTGGATTTATTTGTTAATTAATTGAACTTGGGCTTTATTAGTGTAATGGACTCATGATATTGGGCTTATAAGCCCACCCTACATTTTAAGTGGACTAACTAGCCCACTCTTGCATGTAAGTATCAAATTAGATGGAAACTAGTTAGTTAACTTGACTTGGAATCTAGTTACCTTTCAATCCCCATGCACATACACCAAATAACCACACTTTTGAAAGCTTTACATGTAATAATCCAATGAACTAATCCCTCCCCCCCCTATGGAGCCAAACCGTCGGTTTTGAATGGCTAGGAGGAGTTTTATTTCATTTTTTTTATTACTTCTACTCACTTGTTCCATTCTCTCATTTACTCACACACTTTACTTGCAAAATTCTGTCAACTTTCTCTCTCACTTTTCTCTATAAATCTTGTAAGTAACAAGCTCTTTTCTCTCTTCTTTCTTGGCCAAAAACCGAAACCTAGAACACTTCATCATCATCATCTTTGCTTGTTGTTTACTTATGCTTTGTTATTGTTAATGTTACTTGAAGTTTGTTAGTTACTTTACTTACTAGTTTCCAAGAACCAAACTCTCTAGTTTGATTCTTCATTTTATCTTGTTATAACAAGAACAACAAGAACATAAACTTACTAGTTATGTTCTACATATACTTTCTTAAAGGATTGCAAGTTCATGTGTTGATTAAAATCATACTTGTGATTCATGAAGTAAACTTTATAGTTTACTTTCTTAAAGATCAAACTTTGGTTTGAATCTTTAAAGTATGAACAACCATGAACAAATTACTTGTTTACTTAGTTTACTTCTTCATTTTATACACTTTAATTTCATGTTTGTTGTTGTTGTTGGTCAAGTACTACAAGTTAGTCTTGATCTCATACTTTCTTGAAACTTAAAGTTAACTTTAAAAGTTCAAGAACATGTAAGTAACTTTCTTTAATTATAACTTGGTACACTTATGCTAGATCTAGACTTTTGAGTCTTGGATCTTCAAGATCAAACTAAAGGACTATGTTCTACAACTCAAGATCTTGATTTCATAAGTTCACTTTTAAGTTTGTAACTTATCATTAGTTTTAAAGTTCATGTATGTGTTCGATCTAAGACTTTGATGTAACTTTGGTTCATCAAACTTCATACAACTCTTAAGTGAGTTGTGCTTCATGTCTTAGACTTACACTTGGGTTATGATGGTCAAACCATGGTAAAGATGATGTAAACACATCATTGAGTTGTACACTTGAAGCTATAGGCATCAATGATGAGAACCATGATGAACATCAAGCACCAAACTCACTGGAACCCATTATTTTTCTGCTTTCTGTCTTCTACCTACTGTTTTCTGGTTTCTGTAATAGACCATTAGACTTGGGCTGTTGTGATTATGATTTTCAAATAGATCTTTTCGAGTAGATAACTTTTCATATAGGACTTGTCTTAATCCGAGTTACGATTTAGGATTTATGGCCCTCCGATCGTCACTATGTCCTTTTAACGTTGTGCATAAATTTCTGACCTACTCGTACTTAGACCGTCGCCACGGTCAAACAAAGATGAGTTTGCTTCTGTAAATTTTACCACACTTAAAGGACTCATATACGGAGCCATGGCCACTGGTCTCACCTTAATTCAGTAAGGCTAGAGGCCGTGGTCACTGATCGAATTCAGATTTTGTTTTAAACTACTTTCATGAACGAAATTTACTTTACGCCTTTTGTTTGATGATGAATGATGATGACCCTTAAGACCTTATTTACGTACTTCTAAACCTATTTGGACGATTTACTGACTTAGTACTATTTGACTTAGGTTGAGGACTTTCGGACCGATTACTTGCACATTTTTTCCCGACTCGACTTTACGACTACATTATCATTGTGAGTTATAGCATTCCCTTTTTACTTTAACTTATTTTGGGAACTGAGAATACATGCAGATTTTATGTTTTACATACTAGGCACGAGTACTTAAACTTATATATGTGTGGATTATACAACGGCAGAAACATTCCCTTTAGCTCGGTAATGTTTAGTCATTGGTTTTTGAACCGGTGAACGTGAATCTTAGATATGGATCCATAGGGTTTGACATCCCCATTCGGGCTAGTTGCGCTAGCATTTAATGAGTGTTTAATACTTCGTAGACATACGCACTTGCCAAGTGTACTTTCAGGGGGTATAAACGTTCAGTTAGTTACCAAGTGCCCACGGTTAACATATACTTTGTCATACTGTTTTGAAATGCTCTTTGTAGCACTGAAATCTCGTGGCCTACCTTACATACTGTTATACTTAAACTATAGCTCACCAACCTTTGTGTTGACGTTTTTAAGCATGTTTTTCTCAGGTGCTTGAGGTTAGCTTCCGCTGTGTACTAGTCGTGCTGTAGACACCCGCTGCTTAGAGTTGTCATCGCATGAACTACTTTACCTTGCATTCAAACTTTAGTACTTTTGAACTATGACTTGTAACGACCATTGTGGTCACATACACTTATTATTTGCTTCTACTTAGTGAAGCATGCTTTTGGATTGTAAAACATTCGATGTTGGTTTAGACATCACTTTATTTATGAATGCAAACTCTTTTTGAAATCGCATATAGTACTTAACCTTGTAATGATCCTGTTGTTGATGATTCGTACACGATGGTTTTGTACGGGGCATCACATATTATGTCGATTATATGTCATTGATTACGCTAGTAGCGGTTTGTTGGAGATTATTAGCTTTGTACTTGAGATGGTATGCTAATTATATTGCTAGCGTGTATGCGGTAAATGTGTAAGTGATTGCAAGTAGGTATATTATATATATATATATATGGGTATAATTATTGCATTCACTATGCTTTGCTTACCCTCTCGTTGTTTATCTTTTTATAGGCTCCGGAGTTGACAAGGGTAAGGGCCTTCGATTGGATTAGAGGTCCCGCTTGTTGTTTAGGGGACGCTTTTGGGATGTGATAGCTTTTGGAGTTTGACCGAGATTTGGGTAGTTTAACCCCAAACACCATGCTCGTAGTGTCGTTTGGAATTTAAACTAGTGTAGTCGAAACTCGAACTTTTGTATGAAACTCGTAAAACAGCCGATGTGGGCCCCGTTTTGTAAAACTCATTTTATGTTTGAATCGTATGAGTTTTCCATATTATAACTTGTTGTGAAAAGCGTTTCGTCTAAATATGTCGGGAAGTGGGAGATCTTTAATTGAAAATTGACAAAACCGGACAGAACTGAATGTGGGCCTGTGCACACCGCGCACCCTGAGGTGGTGCGCGTGGCGCACTCTTCTGATAAAAAAAAATAAAAAATTTTATTACACGTGTTCGATTGTATATTGGGTTGGGTTGTTACAAGTGGTACCAGAGCATGGTCTAAGGGATTTAGGCGACTTGAGATAGGTGCCTAGACTTAGATTTATTTGTGTATGCGCTTTATGCGGGACTTGTAGGAGACGGGTCGGACCGGGAGTTGATTAGTGCTTAGGTTTATGTGAACTAACCTTGCGCTAATTATTTTGTGTTGTGTTAGCAATCATCAAGCAAGATAGACGTTGTACTAGCAAGTTAATGCGACATACTCGCGTAACAATGATTAGCTACCATTGTTACGGGTTTAAATCGTGTCAAACAAGCAATGTACGACGATTGTTGAGCAAGATGGGGTAGTGTGGTATATATGTATATACATATGTGTTAAGTTTTCTCGTTCGTTGCTTAACCTTTTCCGTTTTATAGTATGAAGACGAGAAATGGACCCGAGACCAATGAAGGGGGTTCGAGCGAGGATGTTGAGTTTACGGCCAAGGTTGAGGCAATTATGCAAAGGTGTCATGAGGCCTTCTTAGAGGATGTTAAGAAGATGTTCTTGGATTCGATTGACGAACAAGTAATCAATCTAGTCAAGGAACAAGTTAAGATTGTTCTTAAAGAGGATAACGCGGGAAGACGAGACTTCCACTATAAAAACTTCAAAGATGCTCAACCTCCCACCTTTGAAGGTGAACGAGACCCACTCAAGAGTGCTCGATGAATCTCCGATATGGAGGGGGCTTTCCGTACTAGTGAGTGCCCTCTCGATAAAAAGACGAGGTTTGGTAGTAGCATGATGAGGGGTGATGCCAAGTTGTGGTGGGACGCGAAAATCCGATTTTATGGCGAAGAACAAAGTATGAGTTTGACATGGGACGAGTTTAAAGAAGAATTTTTCAAGGAGTACCGAACTTCGGCCGATCTTTCAAAGCTTAAGGACGAGTTACGTACTTTAAGGCAAGGGTCAATGGATTTGAACACTCTCAAGTCCACTTTCTTATCAAAGACCCAATTTTGCCCGGAGTATGACGGGAACGATCACATGTTGAAAGAAGATTTCTACCGAACCTTGAATGATAACTATCAAGAAAGGATTAGTAGGAATTTGGCGAAGACTTTTGATGAGCTATTTGATATCGCTAAGGGTTTTGAGTCGCTTGCTCCAAGAAAGAGTGACTTCACCTTTGACAAACGAAAATTTGAAGCTACTAGCCACTCGAACAAGAAGAACAAGAGTGTGACCGAGAGCATCGGTAGTGCGAAAAAGGGGCTTCTAAGAGTTTTGGGCCCACATGCTACAATTGTGTCGACAAGGGCACTTGGCCCGTGATTGTACGAACTCATCTTCCAACAAAATCGTTTGTTTTAATTGTAACAAAGAGGGGCACAAGAGGCCAGAGTGTCCCAAATTGCGTAACGATAATGTTAAATGACTAGAGAAGGCGGCTGGTACGGCTAGGGGTCGAAATTATTTGATGACCAATGAGGAGGCCAAGCAATCTAGCGAAGTTGTCTCAGGTACTTTCATGGTTAATTCCAATCTGGCAAGGATACTCTTTGATAGTGGTACAAACTTGTCGTTTGTGTCACCAAAATTTGTGCCTAAACTTAATAAACCGTTAGCTAAGTTAAGTGGTCCGGTAGAATTTGAAATAGCGAATGGCAAGACGGTGCTAGTGGTTGATGTGTGTAAAAATTGTAATGTTGTGTTTGGTGTCGAAAACTTTAAAATCGATATCATCCCAATGACTTTGGGTGATTTTGATATCGTTGTTGGTATAGATTGGCTCGATCATAATAGAGCCGATATTGCATACCATGAAAAATCTATTCGAGAGAAGGCCCCTTGTGGGGGAGAGTTAATTATTCATGGCGATAAACGAAGAAGACTTGTGCCGATATGCACTTTTGCACGGGCACGACGTTTCCTTGTTAGTGGTGGCATGGCTTTTTTTGCCCATGTTGTTGATACTCGTGATGAGCCACCACCCATTCGTGAAATTCCGGTGGTGAGTGAATTTGAAGACGTTTTTCTGGATGAGTTACCGGGTATTCCGGCGGAAAGACAAGTTGAATTTCGCATTGAGTTGGTTCCGGGGGCTACCCCCATTGCTAAAACTCCTTATCATTTAGTGCCGACGGAAATGCAAGAGTTGTTAAATCAAACCCAAGAGCTACTTGAAAAGGGTTTTATCCGACCGAGTACTTCGCCATGGGGCGCTCCGGTTTTATTCGTGAAGAAGAAGGATGGTAGTATGCGGATGTGCATCGATTATCGGGAGTTGAACAAAGTGACGATCAAGAATTGTTATCCATTGCCTAGGATTGACGATTTGTTCGACCAACTCCAAGGTGCAACGTATTTCTCTAAAATCGACCTACGGTCCGGCTATCACAAAATGCGGGTCCGTGAGAAAGACATCGAGAAAACGGCTTTTCGAACGCGTTATGGGCATTTTAAATTCGTAGTTATGCCTTTTGGTCTTACGAATGCACCGGCGGCATTCATGGATTTTATGAACCGAGTGTGCCAACCTATGTTGGACAAGTCGGTAATTGTGTTCATCGACGACATACTTGTCTATTCGAAGAGTATGAAGGAACATGAACATCATTTGCGGAGTGTGTTAAAGACGTTGCGGAAGGAGAAGTTGTATGCTAAATTCTCCAAATGTGAATTTTGGCTAAGGGAAGTTCAATTCCTTGGCCATATTGTGAACGAAAATGGTATTCAAGTAGATCCGGGGAAGATAGAGACGGTAAAGAGTTGGGGACGACTGACTACGCCTACGAAAATTCGAAGTTTTCTCGGATTGGCCGGTTATTATCGTCGGTTTATCCAAGACTTTTCTAAGATCGCTTCTCCATTGACAAAATTGACGAGAAAGAACGTGAGATTTAATTGGGAGAACGAGCAAGAAATTGCTTTTCAATTATTAAAAGAGAAGTTGTGTCAAGCTCCGGTGTTAGTTTTGCCAGAAGGGGTGGAAGACATGACGGTCTATTATGATGCTTCTTTAAATGGGCTCGGTTGTGTTATAATGCAACGGGGTAAAGTCATCGCTTATGCCTCTCGACAATTAAAGGAACACGAAACGAGATATCCGACTCATGATCTTGAGTTGGCGGCAGTTGTGCATGCGTTGAAAATTTGGCGCCATTACTTGTATGGTGTCAAGTGTACGATTTATTCGGATCACAAGAGTTTGAAACATCTTTTCAATCAAAGAGATTTGAATTATCGGCAACGTAGGTGGATGGATGTGGTAAAAGACTATGATTGTGAGATACTTTATCATTCGAGCAAGGCGAATGTGGTCGCGGATGTGTTAAGTCGAAAGAGTCATCACCCAGCGTTACGATTTGGATTGTTACGTATGATTATTACTAACGATTTTCTTGAAAAACTTGGTGTGATTCAAATAGAGGCTTACGTTCACAACAAGCATGCGGAACGAATTGTGGGGCAATCGGAGTTCATTACTATGGGCTCGTGTGGTTTGTTGTCTTTTCAAGGAAGAGTGTGGGTGCCTAAGATGGGGGATTATCGACGAGTACTACTTGATGAAGCACATAAGTCAAAGTATTCCATTCATCCGGGCGCAACGAAAATGTATCTTGATTTGAGGAAAGATTATTGGTGGCCGGGCATGAAACGTGATGTTGTAAAGTATGTTGAGCAATGCGTCACATGTTTGCAAGTTAAGGCCGAGCACCAAAAGCCGTATGGTAAGTTACAACCGTTAGAAATCCCGAAATGGAAATGGGAGCACATTACCATGGATTTCATCACAAAGTTACCTAAAACGGCGAGAACTCAATTTGATTCGATTTGGGTGATAGTTGATCGATTGACGAAAAGTGCCTTGTTTCTCCCCATTTGGGAAGCGATATCATCGGAGACTTTGGCTAAATTGTTTATCAAAGAGGTAGTCGCTCTACATGGGGTTCCTATATCTATTATTTCGAATCGAGATACCCGTTTTACATCTCGGTTTTGGGAAAAGTTTCATGAAGATATGGGCACACAATTGAAATTGAGCACGGCGTATCATCCTCAAACGGACGGTCAAACCGAACGTATGAATCAAACTATGAAGGATATGTTACGGACGTGTATTATTGATTTCGGTGGTAGTTGGGATGAGAACTTACCTTTAGTGGAATTCTCGTACAATAATAGTCATCATACTAGTATCGGGATGCCACCTTACGAGATGCTTTATGGGCGAAGATGTCGAACTCCGATTTGTTGGGGTGAAATTGGTCAAAAGGAAATCGGGAGTACCGATTTGGTTTTAGAGACGAATAGCAAGATTGATATGATTCGGGCTCATTTGAAAAAGGCTCAAGATAGACAAAAGTCGTATGCCGACAAACGTAGGCGAATGATCGAATTTCAATAAGGTGACATGGTGATGCTTAAGGTTTCACCATGGAAGGGTGTTATTCGGTTTCGAAAGCGGGGAAAGTTAGCTCCTCGGTTTATTGGACCATTTAAGGTTTTAGCTCATGTCAGTGAAGTCGCGTATCGTTTGGAATTACCCGAAGAGCTTGCGGGGATCCATAATACATTTCATGTTTCCCATCTCCGTAAGTGTCTTGCGGATGATTCATCATGGGTACCATTAGACGAGATTGAGCTAAACAATAAGTTAGAGTATATTGAGGAGCCGATTGCCATACTCGATGAGAAGGTCAAAAGGTTGAGGCATAAAGAGGTTAGGACTTTTAAAGTTCAATGGCGTCGTAGTAAAGGTTCCGAGTTTACTTGGGAGCTCGAAGAATTCGTGTTGGTTTATCTTCCCTCTTGTCATGCGGCTTGGATCGCGAGGACGCGCTCCGATTCAAGTGGGGGAGAGTTGTAAGACCCTAATCTTCATTGTACAGCAGTGTAAATAGAGTATATAAAGTGTGTGAGTGATTGTGCAGTTAAACAGAAGTCAGAGACGGATCTGAGCTAGTTGCGCTCAGCGCACCCTTAATAGTGCGCGTGGCGCACTAACACTGTAGCCGTGTTTCTGCTCTTTTATTCAGATATTTTGATGGGCATTTTGGTAATTGCACTTGTGGACGAGTTAAAGGCCAGTTGGTCAGTTTGTGGAGTATCATTAACTCCATTATCAACAACCTTATCCTCTTCACTTAAATTTTAATGAGAGAGTGTGATTCTTGAGTGAGAAAGCTTAAATCCAAGAGGAAGAAGTTGTTCTCGAACCAAAATGCGGGTATTAAAGTTGTTCATTTCCTCTCTAGCTCCGTTGTGGTTGTAGTGGTACGTTTTAACTTTAATTTCCTTACTTTGATTTTGTGAAAGGGTTAGGGTTTGGGTAAATGAAGAACATAAAACCCATATTTGGTGATTTTGGGTGTTCTTGGGCAAGATGGAGTCATGAAGACTCAATGGTGACTAACCTAGGGTTTCAAAATGTTAAGTGATGTTTATGAGTTCTAATTGGTTAGTTAATCACTAGCACATCTAGTTAATTAGTAAATGGGTGTGTTGACTTTAAATTAGTCAAAGAGCTAATTATTGACCTAGTTGGGAAATATGGGTATGAAATCCCCTAATTGTGTAATAGTTAGTGTTGTTGGACCTTGATCACTAGCTTTTGAGTGATTAATGATGGTCTTGACCCTTAAAGGGCGGTTTTGGTAAAAATGGGGCATTTAATGCATTTAAGTCATTAAATGCACATAAGTGAAATTGTTGGTATTTAGTCCAACTAGTTTTATGTGTTGATTGAAGTACTTATTATATTAGGTACTTTGCTTTGAAGCTTGCGGAAGTATAAAACCGTCACCAAATCGTTAAGGTGAGTGGAATGATTATATGCATATGTATGTAATGTATTTATTTGTATGCTATGGTATGAACCAAAGAGCTGGTGGTGCCATAGTATGTGCAAGCGTGCTATGATGTGAACTAAAGAGCCGGTAGCGTCATAGTACGTGTGTTATAGTGTGAACCAAAGAGCCGGTAGTGCCATAGCACGATTTGTTAGGGTGTGAACCAAAGAGCCGGTAGCGTTGTTAGAGTGTGAACCAAAGAGCCGGTAGGACTCTAGCGTGAGTATGACTCGAGTTGTGATGTGAACCAAAGAGCCGGTAGCATCATGACAAATGCGTATGGTGTGAACCAAAGAGCCGGTAGCACCATGACGCGAGAATGGTTAACCATGGTTGTGTATTGTTTGTAGCATATTATATTATGTCGATTATATGTCATTGATTACGCTAGTAGCGGTTTGTTGGAGATTATTAGCTTTGTACTTGAGATGGTATGCTAATTGTATTGCTAGCGTGTATGCGGTAAATGTGTAAGTGATTGCAAGTAGGTATATTATATATATATGGGTATAATTATTGCATTCACTAAGCTTTGCTTACCCTCTCGTTGTTTATCTTTTTATAGGCTCCGACGTTGACAAGGGTAAGGGCCTTCGATTGGATTAGAGATCCCGCTTGTTGTTTAGGGGACGCTTTTGGGATGTGATAGCTTTTGGAGTTTGACCGAGATTTGGGTAGTTTAACCCCAAACACCATGCTCGTAGTGTCATTTGGAATTTAAACTAGTGTGGTCGAAACTCGAACTTTTGTATGAAACTCGTAAAATGGCCGATGTGGGCCCTGTTTTGTAAAACTCATTTTATGTTTGAATCGTATGAGTTTTCCATATTATAACTTGTTGTGAAAAGCGTTTCGTCTAAATATGTCGAGAAGTGGGAGATCTTTAATTGAAAATTGACAAAATCGGACAGAACTGAATGTGGGCTTGTGCGCGCCGCGCACCCTGAGGTGGTGCGCGTGGCGCACTCTTCTGATATAATTTTTTTTATTACACGTGTTCGATTGTATATTGGGTTGGGATGTTACAGGCAATCACGTCCATCCCGATCCCCTTAGTAGATGCCTTTGTCGCGGATCTAAGTATGTCCATCGATGGGTTCCTTAAGGAGGATTTTTAGGTTTAGCTGGTAACTGATTGCGCCGTAAGTCCTATGTTTAGGCAGGCAATTGTAAATACAACATTTGAGCCCCAAGTCCCGTGTCGGGCAGGCACTTGAAACAATCATTATTTGTAATAACCTAGGTTTATTATTATATATGAATGTGTTACGCATGCGTTTTTTATTAATTGCTTATATATCGCGAATTAAAACAAAGGATGAACCGCATGCCCATGCGCGTAGTTAACCAAAACTCATGGGCATACACAGGTACTGCGTTAAATAAATCAATACTTTAGCAACTTTAACAATTTAGACTCAAAAGCTACTGCATTATTGCTTCGTCATGTGCTAGAGGTGCACTTTAGCTATATGGTAAGCAACACAACTAAAAACAAACCAATGCTTTTATACTCAAGAGTTCCTCAAGCAAACCAATGCGAGAGTAATTACGCACAAGTAAACCAATGCTTGTATTTTTAAGTCGACTTGGCAGCCATCTAGTCTGCGTGGCGCTTGGCTAGGGAAAGCCAATTCCCTTCGCCTGCCGTTGATGTCCAGCCTTGTAACCAAAGAGGCTTCTGCCGCACGGGAGCTAGAGGACACCCCTTAAGTAGGCAGGAACTGCATATAAAAAAGAGAGAAATACACGACAAAAGTATGCGCGAGTAAATATTTTAATTGGCATTAATCATGAGTACAACCGCGACACATCCAAACGGACGAAAAATACATTGAAAAAATAATGTGCTAAAATAAATTGGAGTGATCAGGTCCATCCAGCTACATATAACATTTTTTTCAACAACGTCGCGTGCCAAGTGCGTTTCACAGGTTTTCCATCTAATGTCTCGAGATGGTATGCCCCGGTGTTGCTTGCTTTTGCTACCTTGTATGGACCCTCCCAACGGGGGCCCAATTTCCCAGTATCCTCCGTATGAATTGCGTCGTTCTGACGCCAAACTAAGTCCCCGCACTTATAAGAGCGCGAACGCACGCGCTGATTGTAGTACTTTGCAATTTTCTGCTTATTATTGGCTTCGTTTACCGCCGCAGAGAGTCTGCGTTCTTCAAGCAGATTAAGATTTTCCCGTAAAGCTTCTGAGTTATTTTACTCGTCAAAATTCTGTATGCGAAATGTTGGCACCCCAATTTCTGCAGGTACAACAGCTTCTGATCCATAGACCAAACTGAACGGAGCCTCACCAGTGCTTGCTTTGGGTGTTGTTCTATGCGCCCACAAAACTTTTGGTAGTTCGTCCACCCAACCAATGCGACCATGACCCAATATAGCTTTGATTCCAGCTACTATATCCCGGTTGGTGACTTTGCACTGGTCGTTCGCTTGCGGATGCACAACGGAAGTAAAAGTTTTCTTAATATTAAGCTCCGCACACCAACTGCGAAAAGGATCCCCCAGAAACTGTGTACCATTATCACTAACAATTTCGTTTGGTATACCGAATCGCCAAACAATGTCTTTGATAATGCTAAAAATGAACATATATTTCATAGCATTATCCCTCAAGAAAGACAAGCTTTTAGTTGCAATTGTTCTATTTACAAGTGATATTCGTTTAAATAATAAAAGGTGAAGACAAAAGATAGATTCGACGAATTGAAGACGCAAACGACCAAAAAGCTCAAAAGTAAAAGTACAATCAAAGTGGTTCAAATTATTGATGAGAAACGTCTCAAAATTACAAGAGTACAAGACGCAAAACGCAAAATACAAGATATTAAATTCTACACAAGGACGTTCAAAAATCTGGAACTGGTTACTAGAGTCAACTCTCAACGCTCGACGCAACGGACTAAAAATTACAAGTCAACTATGCACATGAATATAATATAATATATAATTAATTCTTAAAATTATTTATATATTATATTATTATTTAAAACCGTCAGCAAGAAGCAAATAACAACATGTGAACTCTCCCAGCTGGCCATGCGATCGCATGGCCAGGAAGAAGAAAATGCATGCGATGGCATGGCCCCAATTTGAAGGTCAGGTCCTATAAATTCGCAGTTTTGGTTGAACAAAAACACATCTTTTTCTTCTTCATCTATCAACGTATATATATATATATATATATATATATATATATATATATATATATATATATATATATATATATATATATATATATTATAATTATAATTATAATTATAATTATAATTTTAATAATAAGGATATGTTAGCGAATGTTGTAAGGGTGTAAGTCGAAATTCTGTCCGTGTAACGCTACGCTATTATTAATCATTGTAAGTTATGTTCAACCTTTTTAAATTAATGTCTCGTAGCTAAGTTATTATTATTCTTATTTAAGCCGAAGTAATCGTGATGTTGGGCTAAATATTAAAGACGGGGTAATTGGGTTTTGTACCATAATTGGGGTTTGGACAAAAGAACGACACTTGTGGAAATTAGACTATGGGCTATTAATGGGCTTTATATTTGTTTAATTAAATGATAGTTTGTTAATTTAATATAAAGATTTACAATTGGACGTACCTATAAATAACCATATACACTCGATCGGACACGATGGGCGAGATATTTATAAGTACTAATAATCGTTCATTTAACCGGACACGGGAATGGATTAATAGTCTATGGACTTATTAAAACAGGGGTGAATTATATACAAGGACACTTGGTGTAATTATAGTTTAAGTCCCCAATTAGTTGGAATATTTGACTTCGGATATAAGGATAATTTGAAGAGGACACTCGCACTTTATATTTATGACTGATGGACTGTTATAGACAAAAACCAGACGGACATATTGAATAATCCAGGACAAAGGACAATTAATCCATGGGAATAAACTAAAATCAACACGTCAAACATCATGATTACGGAAGTTTAAATAAGCATAATTCCTTTATTTCATATTTAATTGCACTTTTAATTATCGCACTTTAATTTATTGTCATTTTAATTATTGTACTTTTTAATTATCGCAATTTTATTTATCGTCATTTTATTTATCGCACTTTTATTTATCGCAATTTCATTATCGTTATTTACTTTACGCTTAAAATTAAGTTATATTTATTTTTAATATTTTACATTAGGTTTTAACTGCGACTAAAGTTTTAAAATCGACAAACCGGTCATTAAACGGTAAAAACCCCCTTTTATAATAATAATACTACTTATATTTATATTTATATATTTACAAATATAGTTTTTTTTAAAATATAGCGTTAAACTTGGCGAGTTCCCTGTGGACGAACCGGACTTACTAAAAACTACACTACTGTACGATTAGGTACACTGCCTATAAGTGTTGTAGCAAGGTTTAGGTATATCCACTCTATAAATAAATAAATAACTTGTGTAAAATTGTATCATATTTAATAGTATTTCCTTGCAAAAATATAACTATTTCGTATACGCCTCTACGTACATCAGTCTTCCCATACAAAATTTTGCACCCTTTTTCCTGAAATTGTTGCCATCGGTCGTGCTTCAACCCACTTCGTGAAATAGTCAATTGCAACAATCAAGAATTTGATATTTCCTGTGTGCGCAGAGTATGCGTAAGATACTGATGTAAATAGCATATGGTATAAAATAAATGATAATATTACCTCGGCCTTTTGGAAATGGTCCAACTATGTCAATTGCCCATTTGCAGAATGGCCATGGCGATGAGACTGGGATCATTGGATGCGCAGGTGCTCTGCTAATAGGTGCATGTATTTGGCACGATTCACATTGCTTAACTATGCGTGCGGTATCCGCGTACATGGTGGGCCAATAATAACCTAGCCGCATAATTTTTGACACAATAGACCTGTGTCCCGAATTAAGAGCGAATGCACCTTCATACACCTCGCGTATAACCTCCTCTGCCTCTTTCGGACCAATGCACCTTAAGTGCGGCCCTAAATAATTTTTTCGATATACGACGACACCCTCAAGGGTGTACAGTAGTGCCTTGGTACGGACTTTCTTTGCATCAACGGAATCCGCAGGTGAGGTGCCGTCCCGCAGGAAAGCAATAATAGGTGACATCCATGTTGAGCTGGATTCCTCAACAGGTGCCACTAAAGGCATCATAACAATGGATTTCGCATGCAGTTCTTCTATAAGAACTTTCTTCCCCAGATGATCAAAGGCCAAAGCAGCCAATTTGCTAAGCGCATCCGCCTTCTTATTTTGCCCCCGCATGACGTGGGAGATTTGAAAAGCCTCAAACTGGTCAGCGAGGTTATGAACAAGCGATAAATACTGCTGCATGGCTATATCATGCGCTTTGAAGTCTCCGCTGACTTGACTGCAAACCAGCATTGAATCCACATAAGCGTGCAGAATTTAAATATTTAATTTATGCGCAATACGCATACCAGCTAACAAAGCCTCGTATTCTGCTTCGTTGTTCGTAACAGCAAAATTAAACCGCAGCGCATATGTATGCTCTTCACTATCTGGGCTAGTTAAAATTACACCTGCGCCCGCGTCGGCTGCGCTGCAGGCACCATCGGTGTATAATTCCCATGGTGACAAAGGTGGCACAGGCGTATCCTGATGCTTTGCCGATGCCTCAACATCCGCAGGTAACTCTGCTAGGTAATCCGCAAGTATTTGACCCTTAACCGCGCTGCGCGAAGAAAAATTTAGTTCATGTTCTCCTAACTCAACTGCCCATTTAGCCATTCGGCCAGAAATCTCAGGCTTGTATAACACCTGAAAGAAAAATGATTGCGTTAGTCAATGCGGTAACCCCGAACATTGCCGTAAATTAGGCATGTACCAACCTGTTTGATCAGTTGATCAGTTAGAACCACGATTGGATGTGCTTGAAAGTACCGGCGCAAACGCCGCACCGTGTGGACTAGCGTGAAATGTCCCGTTCATATTGATTATAAACGTTCCATATTAATTGATTTCGTTGCGATGTTTTGACCTCTATATGAGACGTTTTTCAAAGACTGTATTCATTTTTAAAACAACCATAACCTTTATTTTATCGATAAAGGTTTAAAAAGCATTACGTAGATTATCAAATAATGATAATCTAAAATATACCGTTTACACACGACCATTACATAATAGTTTACAATAAGAATATATTACATCAAAAATAAGTTTCTTGAATGCAGTTTTTACATAATATCATACAAGCATGGACTCCAAATCTTGTCCTTATTTTAGTATGCAACAGCGGAAGCTCTTAATAATCACCTGAGAATAAATGCTTAAAACGTCAACAAAAAATGTTGGTGAGTTATAAGTTTAACCTATATATTATCAAATCATAATAATAGACCACAAGATTTCATATTTCAATATACATCCCATACATAGAGATAAAATTCATTCATATGGTGAACACCTGGTAACCGACATTAACAAGATGCATATAGAATATCCCCATCATTCCGGGACACCCATCGGATATGATAATTTCAAAGTACTAAAGCATTCCAAATTCCAGAATGGGGCTTGTTGGGCCCTATAGATCTATCTTTAGGATTCGCGTCAATTTGGGGGTCTGTTCCAAAATTCTTAGGCTACCAAGCTAAAAAGGGGCATATTCGGCTTCGATCATTCACCCATATAATGTAGTTTCATTTACTTGTGTCTATTTCATAAAACATTTATAAAATTGCATGTATTCTCATCCCAAAATATTAAATTTTTAAAGTGGGACTATAACTCACTTTCACAGATTTTTACTTCGTCGGGAAGTAAGACTTGGCCACTGGTCGATTCATGAACCTATAACAAATATGTACATATATATCAAAGTATGTTCAAAATATATTTACAATATTTTTAATACGTTTTACTGTTTTAAGTTTATTAAGTCAGCTGTCCTAGTTAGTAACCTACAACTAGTTGTCCATAGTTAGATGTACAGAAATAAATCGATATATATTATCTTGAATCAATTCACGACCCAGTGTATATACATCTCAGGCTAGATCACAACTCAAAGTATATATATTTTTGTAATCAACTTCAACCCTGTATAGCTAACTCCAACATTACTGCATATAGAGTGTCTATGGTTGTTCTAAATAATATATATAGATGGGTCGATATGATATGTCAAAAAATTTGCATACGTGTCTATGATATCCCAAGATTACATAATATATTAGAATACATGTATAATACAATATAAGTTAGCTAGAATATGATTTGTAAAGAATTGTTACAATATTTCCCGTAGCTACAACAATCAAAAAAATATCCAATTTTATTTTACCCATAACTTCTTCGTTTTAAATCCGTTTTGAGTGAATCAAATTGCTATGGTTTCATATTGAACTCTATTTTATGAATCTAAACAGAAAAAGTATAGGTTTATAGTCGGAAATATAAGTTACAAGTCATTTTTGTAAGAGGTAGTCATTTCAGTCGAAAGAACGACGTCTTGATGACCATTTTGAAAAAAATTCTTCCACTTTGAGTTTAACCATGATTTTTGGATATAGTTTCATGTTCATAAGAAAAATCATTTTCCCAAAAGAATAACATTTAAATCAAAGTTTATCATAGTTTTTAATTATCAAACCCAAAACAGCTCGCGGTGTTACAACGACAGCGTATGTCCGGTTTTACGGTGTTTTTCGTGTTTCCAAGTTTTAAATCATTAAGTTAGCATATCATATGGATATAGAACATGTGTTTAGTTGATTTTAAAATTCAATTTAGAAGGATTAACTTTATTTGCGAACAAGTTTAGAATTAACTAAACTATGTTCTAGTGATTACAAGTTTAAATCTTCGAATAAGATAGTTTTATATGTATGAATCGAATGATGTTAGGAAAATCATTACTACCTTAATTTTAGTAGGTAAACCTACTGGAAATGAGAAAAATAGATCTAGCTTCAAAGGATCCTTGGATGGCTTGAAAGTTCTTGAAGCAGAATCATGACACGAAAACAAGTTCAAGTAAGATTTCCACTCAAAATAAGATTGTTATAGTTATAGAAATTGAATCAAAGTTTGAATATGAGTATTACCTTGTATTAGAAAGATATCTTACTGTAAATAAAAAAGATTTCTTGAGGTTGGATGATCACTTTACAAGATTGGAAGTAAGCTAGCAAACTTGGAAGTATTCTTGATTTTATGAAACTAGAACTTATAGAATTTATGAAGAACACTTAGAAATTGAAGATAGAACTTGAGAGAGATCAATTAGATGAAGAAAATTGAAGAATGAAAGTGTTTGTAGGTGTTTTTGGTCGTTGGTATATGGATTAGATATAAAGGATGTGTAATTTTGTTTACTTGTAAATAAGTCATGAATGATTACTAATATTTTTGTAATTTTATGAGATATTTCATGCTATTTACCAAATGATGGTTCCCACATGTGTTAGGTGACTCACATGGACTGCTAAGAGCTGATCATTGGAGTGTATATACCAATAGTACATACATCTAAAAGCTATGTATTGTACGAGTACGAATACGGGTGCATACTAGTAGAATTGTTGATGAAACTGAACGAGGATGTAATTGTAAGCATTTTTGTTAAGTAGAAGTATTTTGATAAGTGTCTTGAAGTCTTTCAAAAGTATATGAATACATATTAAAACACTACATGTATATACATTTTAACTGAGTCGTTAAATCATCGTTAGTCGTTACATGTAAATGTTGTTTTGAAGCCTTTAGGTTAACGATCCTGTTAAGTGTTGTTAACCCATTGTTTATTATATCAAATGAGATGTTAAATTATTACATTATCATGATATTATTATGTATTAATATATCTTAATATGATATATATACAATTAAATGCCGTTACAACGATAATCGTTACATATATGCCTCGTTTCGAAATCCTTAAGTTAGTAGTCTTGTTTTTACATATGTAGTTCATTGTTAATATACTTAATGATATGTTTAATTATAATAATACCATGTTAACTATATATATATATATATCCATATATATAACATCATATAGTTTTTACAAGTTTTAACGTTCGTGAATCACCGGTCAACTTGGGTGGTCAATTGTCTATATGAAATCTATTTCACTTAATCAAGTTTTAACAAGTTTGATTGCTTAACATGTTGGAAACACTTAATCATGTAAATAACAATTTCATTTAATATATATAAACATGAAAAAGTTCGGGTCACTACATAGCGCATATACTAGCTTTTCTATTGGTGAATAGTTTACTTCGCTTGATGTCAGCGTCTTGCTTACGAAGTAGACTGGAATTTGCGTCTGAGAAAACCTCAGTGTTATATTTCTGTGAAATAAATAATGCATGTAAATAAAAGTGGATTACCTTTCCGCGATCTACGATAAGAACCGAGCTGATAGTCTCTTTCGATGCCGCAAGATACAGCGTAAGCGTTTCTCCTGATACTGGCGCGGTGAGTGTTGGTAATTTAGTGAGCACCTTCTTCATCTCCTGAAAGGCTGATTCTGCTTCCTGAGTTCACACGAAGTCTTTTTTCTTTAAACAATTCTTCAAAGTATTGAAGAATGGCAATTGTCGCTCTGCGGCCTTCGACAAAAACTGCGTGATCACCGCAAGCTTCCCGGTTAGACTCTGCACGTCTTTCTTTGTCTTCGAAGATGGTAAACTATCAATAGCCTCAATCTTTTTGGGATTTGCCTTGATTCCCAGCGCTGTCACCACATGACCTAGAAACTTGCCTTCCTCTTCCCAAAACTACATTTGAGCGGGTTAAGCTTCATGTTGATCCTGCGTAGAGACGCAAACGTTTCTAGGATGTTCGCGAGCATTTCTTCTTCGGTGTTACTTTTAATCACCAAGTCATCAACATATGCTTCAAGATTTCTGCCGATTTGGTGCTTGAAGGCTGCGTCAATTACGCGCTGATAGGTCGCTCCTGCGTTCTTTAACTCGAAAGGCATCTTCGTATAACAATAGATACCCTGCGGTGTATGAAAAGCAGTTTTGTCCTCATCTTCCGCAGCCATTAAGATTTGGTGATAACCTTTGTATGCATCTAGAAAACACTTGTACCGAAAACCTGATAATGATTCCACCTTTCAGTCTATCTCCGGGAGAGGGTAGTTGTCCTTAGAACACGCTTTATTAATGTCTTTAAAATCAACGCACATCCACCAATTACCGTCAGCCTTTTTGACTAAGACAGGATTAGCAACCCATGTCTGATACCGCACTTCCCGCAGAATGTTTGCTTTGACAAGGTTATCTACTTCTGCGCACAACCAATCACTGCGCTCAAGAGCCATATGCTGCTTCTTTTGTCTAACGGGTGTGAGTGATGGATTAACATTCAACTTATGTTCCACAATATCTTGCGGAACCCCAGTCATGTCTGATTCACGCCATGCGAAGACATCTGCTTTAGCGGATAATATTCCATGCAATTTGGCCTTTGTCTCGGCTGACAAGCCTGCGTCGATTTTAATTCGCTTATTCGGATGTAAGCGGTTTGCTATGACCGTACTGCTTGCGAGTTGTTCTCCCATGCTGGGAATGTTTACAGGCACGACTGAACCACACAACTCGGTTGTTTGATGTGACGCAATTATGGCAACCCCTCCCTTCATAGGAAACTTAATCAAGCCATGCACCACCGATGGTATAATGTTAAAACGTCGTATGAAATTTCTCCCAAGCAGCGCATTGTACCGCAAAGCTGAACGAACCACATAAAAGTCAATTAACTCATGTCTGACCAACTGCGGATTCTTATCATCTGCGAGCTCTATTATTAGCTCTATCCAGCCTAGCGACCATGAGCTTTCTCCGGAGAACCCAGATAATGCAATATCAGACTGGCGTAGCTGCTTTTTAACTTCTGCAGGGAGGAAACGATAGCAATGCTCGTACATAATGTCAACGCCACTCCCGGTGTCAACATGCATGCGTTTAATTTGTACTCCGCAAGTAGGGATGCGACACTTGATGATAATGGGCTCGTTAACTGTGTCGATTGATATTACAGGAGGAAATGTGATTGGGAGAAGTTCCCAGTCCTGGTGATCATTGTACTTTCTCCGCTGGCTAACTTTCTCTGCGTCGACCATATTAAAGGTTAAGTCGGCGTTTTTTGTTTTATCAACTTTTTGCCACGCGAAAGTTTTAGCCTTCGACCCTTCCTCTGTGGCTTTTACCTTGTCCTTCTTAGGTGGTTTTAGGTGATCCAATTTACCTGCGCGCAGTGCCTCGAGCACTCATTCCATCAAGTTTTTACATCGATTAGTGTCATGACCATAATCATCATGGAATTCACAATACTTTGTTTTATCCCGCTTACCAAATTCTGTAAGCGGAGTTGGAATCGCAAAGGTCGCGCACACTGGTTCTGTTGCCAAAATTTCCTTTGGTGTTTTAGACAAACTTTTCAGCAGCGCATAGTTCTGATTATTGATGCCGCGCTGGTTACTGTTTCGATAATTGTCACTTGATTTCCCTTTATCATTTCTGATAGGACCACCGCTAGGATACCTTCTGCGAGAGTTGTTACCGCGATTTTGATCGCGCGAACGATCATCATCGTCTTTCCTTTCGTTACGTGAGCTAGCTTTTGGAATATCATTATCTTTGCCACTCCGCATATAGTCATGGCATTCATTAAGTGCTTCAACATAAGTTGTTGGGATTGTATGGCGCAGACGCCTTACCAGTGTTGGATGACGCTCTGTACTTATACCATGTATCAGCCCAGAAATTTGTTGTTCTGGCTTAAGATCTGGTATGCGCAGGCACTCATTAGTATATCTTGTGAGAAATTCTCCCAAATATTCCTTGGGTTTCTGCATAATATCGTGACATTCAATGTGGGTGCATTTGCGTGGTCTTCGATTTTGATACTGCATCAAAAACTTCGTCCGCAGATCCATGAATCCGGATATGCTACCCGCCGGTAGCTTGTTGAACCATTCGCGTGCAATGCCCTGTAGTGTCATGGGAAATATCTGGCATGCAACTGGATCCACCCAACCTTGGGTGCGCATTGCTCCTTTGAAAAGCTGCAGGAAGTCATCCGGATCAGTTAAACCATTATGAGTACCCAGTGTGTGGGGTATCTTTGGCGCTGATGGAAACGAATATGCAGTTATATGCGGAGGAAACTTATCGAAAGTAGCTGGTAGCTCAAAGGGTGGTTTAACAGGGTCACCTTTGATCCCTGCGAAAAAATGCTTCATCATATCCTGAACAAAATCAGGTTGCGAAAATAGGTGGACCATGTCAGGAGGTGCCGCCTGCATAAATTGGCTTGCGAGATTCGCCTGCCCCTGAATATTTTTCCAAGGTTACCCCGGCTCTTGCGGATATAACCAAGGCTGATGCATTGAAAAAGAAGGCAGGCTTTCCATCGCAGAGTATACGGGTAGCTGAAAAGGTGCCAAAACCTGTGGCGCAGATGCCTGCAAGGCCTGAGGGTATGCCTTTATAAGTCCAATGAGAATTGGCATCTGGAATGACACCGAACCCCCAACTATTAAGCAATGCCTGCGCATCCACAGGAGTCAAAAACTGCGAAATTGGACGCGGTGGTTGCCAAGGTTGCAACGGTGTAAACGATGAATTCTGCTGAACACTCTGTGTCTGCAGAGGGATTGAAACCGTGGTATTATAAATAGTAACCTGGCCGCAGCATACCACATGCGGGCCTACTGTTTCACCGCTAGTGCCTACCAAGATGACCCTTGGATTTATCGAGGAAAAATTCAGCCGCGTGGTTGTGACTGGCGAGTTTGCCCCTGGCGGTGTATCCCATCTGGATATATCGGCTTATACCTCTGAAAAGGCTCGCCGGATACAGGTGGAGGATATGGCGCATATCCCGCCCCCGTAGTTATAGCTTGCGTCTGCTGATTACCAGAAGGTGTATTTTGATTATCTGTTTGAGTACGTTCCGATGAGTCCCCGGAAGTCATGCTACTGTAAAAGAAAAAATTCAAAAAATTTGTGAATAATAAGCCTTATAATTCAAAACCCTCTTTTTTAAAAAAAAGAAAAAAGAAAAAGCAATTAAACAGTCTTGAACTAGTTCGACTCTCAATTAAAGCACCACTTGATCATGCATATATTTTCCATAGAGTTAATATGACTGTTCAACACGCAAGGGGAGGGGGGGGTTTAAGGATCTTAGAACGAGGCTCTCCGGTCCGGCTAACATAAATAACCCTGGCCGATATGATGATATCGGTGGAGTGGCCAAGTGATTAATGTGACGACCCGGGAATTTCCGACCAAATTTAAACTTTATCTTTATATGATTTCGACACGATAAGCAAAGTCTGTAATGTTGAGTCTCAAAAATTTTGAACTGTTTCATTATTCAATTGACCTTCGACCATTCCCAACGATTCACGGACAACTATTGGTAAATAGATACATATATATTTAAAAATATAAATATATATACTAATTTGAAATATAATTGGAAGTACAATATGAGTTGAATTTTAGGAAATAAATATGTAAAATAATTCGATGTAATGAAAAGTATTATTATAAGTATATATTTAAAAATGTATATAAATACTATTTATAAATATATAAAATTATATTAAGTAGATTTGTTAAAAATATATAATATATTTATTTGGGTAATTAAACTTGTTATTTAAAACTGGTTGCATATGGAAAGAGAATATATTAAAAATAATTGATTTTGAACCTAATTAGTAAACGTCCGTGATACTCGGTTGACGTTTCATTAGTTTTAATATAGATATAATACATGCTCATGAATGATTAAGATAAAAGTTGGAATGTAAATTGATTACGAAGATTTTAGATTTGTTAAAAATATTTTTACATTTTTAAGTTAAATATTAGTACTCCGTACCTATAAATTGGAACAGAAAAATAAACAATTATCGAATCTTTTTGATCAGGTTTCAAACAGTTAATGAGTGAAATAATTAAATATATTTAATCTAAAAATTTGAGATTTTTAGGAACACTTTTATACGTTAACTGTTTAGTAATGGACACGAGATAATACCCGAGCTAAGTGTCGGTAGAATATGTTCAATTAAGTATCACGGGCATTTGATTTATTTACTTTTTGACTTCTTTTATTATCTTCCACAAAGTTGAATTTTATGGTATATATATATATATATATATATATATATATATATATATATATATATATATATATATATATATATGCATATACTCTTACATATAGATATAGAGATATGATCATAACACCACAACCATCACTCATCATATTCACATTTCATCTCATCGCCACCACCACCGGATATCATCACCAACCGCCGCCACCTAAGATCAAACACCACCGTCACCTTAATCCCTCACCATCTCACTCTCCCTCTACTTCTTCTTTTTTCTTTTACGGTTTCAACAACAAAACATTTCCGTAGCAAACCACCACCATCTATTTTCCATCACCACCACAACGAACCATCATGTATTTCGTTTATGTGTACTTAATCACCACCATACCCGCCACACTACACCATCACCATTCTCTACTCTCACTAAAACGGCTGCAATATTTTATTATGTTTCTATTCCTGAACCAAAACAGTAATGGATTACATGCTATTTCCATCTATTTCTGTACAAATCACGAACCACGAACCACGAACCATCAAATTGTTTAACTACTGCTACGCTACTGTTGCAAGCATAAAATCACCACTCGAAACCCCTTTATATTCTTTTGTTATCGTTGCTACTCATTTGCTCGATCAACCGCCAATACCTCCTTGAAATCACCCAACAATCACCACTATCCTCCACCTCTCTCTCATCCTCTCTCTCCCTCTTTTATTTATGATCACCGAGAGCTATCACCATACACCACCACAGCCACCATCGAACCACCTATCACCACCGTTTAACACCATCACTTGCTGCTGCCTACGACTGTTTTCTGTTTCCAAGCTAAGAACATAATGATGTCACAATGATGAAATTATGGAGAAGACGATGAATAGTACTTGAAAATAACGTTATATACTGTACGAACCTATTTCTGTTTCTTTTTCTTCTCTTTCGACTCATTGAAAGCTGCTACTGCAGCAGTAAACTTTATGTTTCTATGGTAACGAAGAAGGAAGAGATGATGATGTCGGTTGATGATGTACAGTGATGAAGAAAACGAAGAAAGATGATGATGTTAGGGAAAATAGTGATGATAGGATTACATGATGATGATTTCGTGATGATATGATGAAGAACGATGGTGAACATGATAGAAACAAGAATGATGATGATCGAATTTTTTTTTATTTTTTTTTCTGTTTAAGCTCCTAATTAACAGACCAAACCAATGGATTGATTGGGTATCGGGCTTCCATTGGGCTGTTATGATCCTGTTATTATTGGGCCAAAGATTTGGTTAGGACTTCTAGTTGGTTAAGTTGGGTCAAGCTATATTGGACTAAGAACAGAAATAATAAGGTTTAAATAAAATTTAGTGGTATTAATCCGAAAAGAAAACACAGAAGGATGGTTAAGAGTGTTGGGTGTGATCGAGAGGTCTTGGGTTCGAGTCCTGTCTCGGGCACTTTAAGTCTTTTTAATGCTACAAAGGTATAACTTATTGTTATTATTATTTCTATTATTATTATTTCTATTATTATTATTATTATTATTATTATTATTATTATTATTATTATTATTATTATTATTATTATTATTATTATTATTATTATTATTATTATTATTATTATTATTATTATTATTATTATTATTATTATTATTATTGTTATTATTATTATTAGTAACATAAGTCATATTATTAATATTATCATGATTATTACTACTATTTTTATTAAAACTATCAACTTGTCAAAAATTATTAATTTTATATAAAGTTATTATATTTATTAAAAATTTCAGTTAGGTTAGTATTATTATTATGAACAATATTACATATAACAAACTACATTTTTATATATATATAATATAACACTAAAACATATAATTATATATATATATATATATATATATATATATATATATATATAGAAAATAGATATATAACATATAATTTAAGTTATAATACATATAAACAAAGTATATGTATAAAATAAAAATTAGTATGAAATTTATATAACTACAAACACATAAATATTATATAATTAATAAATGAGATTATGAGATTTCCATTACATATATTAATATACATATTGAATATAGGTTCGTGAATCCGAGGCCAACCCTATACTTGTTCAATATCGTCATATGTATTTTTACTACAAAATACAGTATGGTGAGTTTCATTACTCCCTTTTTATATATATTTTTGGGCTGAGAATACATGCGCTGTTTTATAAATGTTTTACGAAATAGGCACAAGTACTAAAACTAATTCTATGTGGGTTTAAACCAGAAATATACCCTTAGCTTGGTAACATTAAACTACTTGTCTATGTACGGTAGGCGCGAATATTAAAGATAGATCTATTGGGCCTGACAAACCCCATCCTGACTATGGGATGCTTTAGTACTTCGAGGTTATTTTAAACACACCTGGTCTGGTGTACATCAGAGGGTAAAACATGAACGTTAAGGCTTGTTACAGGGTGCCTACAACTTATAGAATACTTTTATACACTTACGAGTGTCCATATATTTATAAACGGAAATCTTGTGGTCTATTAATATTTTGAAATGATTGTTACGATAAACCTATGGACTCGCCAACCTTTTGGTTGACACTTTTAAGCATGTTTATTCTCAGGTATGAAAGAAGTCTTTCGCTGTGCATTTGCTCATCTTAAAGATATTATATGGAGTCATACGTGGCATATTTAGGTCATTACCTCGCAATGGGACCAAATGTTGATGACTTCGTTCAGGTGGATTAGGACGGGTTATCACAGTTGGTATCAGAGCGGTGGTCTTAACGAACCAGGTTTTGCATTAGTGTGTCTAACTGATAGATTTTAGATGCATTAGTGGGTTTGGACTTCGACCGTGTCTGCATGTCAAAAGTTTTGCTTATCATTTTTGTCGGAAATCATCTGCTTATCATCTTTAGGAAATTACCTGCTCATTATTCTTAGTCTAGACACCTTTTACTGCATTGATTGCATGAATAAGTGTGTAGACAAAATTCATATCTTAGCGTATCTGTTACAGTAGACCTTGCCTGATATCTCTCGTAAATTTCTCCGTAATTTAAGGGATCCTGGTACTATATATATCTATGCACATTATGCATTGAGAATACCATCCAACTATCAATTTCTGTCACTAAACTCTTCATACCAAAAATCTTTTCTGAAATCGCTGAAGATGGCCTCTACGAATCGACCAAGTTCCTCTGACTCCGAAGACAGCGTGACAGGAGCACACCAACCAATCAACTACCGTGATTACTGGAGAAAATGGGGGTGGGTTCGTGACATACTCACCCTATGGAGAAGGGAAGAAGGTACTCCATATCATGAACCGAATCTACCACCTAATCTTGGAGTACTCGACCCGCTCACCGGCGAACCCGTTTGCAACACCGTTTATACCCTTTTTGCAAGAAGTTTTCGTCTTGAGACTACCATTAACGGAACTAGAGAAGATATCCGACCTTTACCTCACACTGATAGCCAACCAGGGTTAGTAGAAGAAGTTAAAGAACTCCGAGCTCGAGTGTTAACTTTAGAGAGCACGGTACACAATTTGCAACACCTGCAGTATCACTAACACCAGTAACATCACCAGCCTCAGCACCAACAGCACTAGTACCACCAACAACAACATCCGCGTCACCAGCTTCGACATCTCATTCTGTACCTCGGGTATAATCATCGTTATACATGACATTCTACATCATTTATCTTTATTCGACATAGCGATTATGTAATCTCTAATGTTTTAGAGATTATATATTCTTGTTCTAACGGTAAATCAAATGAGTTTAATATCATATTGACTCATTAAATCCATGATTACATCTGAAGAAAATATATAGGTATATATATTTTTCATAAAGATTGTAATTAAAAATTCTTTTGTACAAACTGATAATGGTGAAAATATTTTAACAGGTAGGTAATACCTGAGGAATATTTAGATTTCACATTAATAAGTTACATTGTATATTCTTCGAATCTGATTCAACAGTCATTTACTATCCAACTTACAACCACCGATATATGTATCCGTTCATCGCAGAATAATCATTTTCATCCAATTTCATATTTGGATTTTGACCTATCAGAATCCAACAAGTGGCATAATGAAGAAAACATTTGACAAAATAAAAATTTGTTAGAAACAAACAAATTAACTATGAGGAATTTTGTTAAGAATCCACGCTAACTGTTCCTAGCTAACTGTTCCTAGCTAACTGATTACATTTTATTTATTGCAATTTAATTATCACAATCTTATTTATCGTCATTTAATTTCTGTTATTTATTTTACGCATTTAATATTTATCGTCATTTAATTTATGTTATTTATTTTATGCACTTTAAATATCGGGACACGTATACAAGGTTTTGACATATCATATCGACGCATCTATATATATTATTTGGAATAACCATAGACACTCTATATGCAGTAATGTTGGAGTTAGCTATACAGGGTTGAGGTTGATTCTACCATAATATATATAGTTTGAGTTGTGATCGAGTCTGAGATGTATACGGGTCACGACATGTATTAATTAATTCGAATATAATATATTAAACTATATATGAATTATTGGACTGTTAACGGTGGATTATCGACTGTGGACTAATAACATTGGACAATTAAAAAGAATTAAAATATTGATTATAACATATGAAACTAAACAATTCTTCAAGTTTGCCACTTGATTTTATCTTAAACCTCATTTGTATCTTGACGATTACAATCTGCGTTCAAACCTTTCATGATTCTTGAAGACACCTCAATCGAGAGGATGAATCCATCGCACTTCATCTACGGAAGAAAAGATTGATGCATATAGTTATGCACCTGAAAACATTCGGAACCTGAGTAAACGTTTAACACGTATCTGTGCTAGCTCTTTTGGCGTCATTATTACCCAAAATAACTTTACAATTCCTTTTCAAGGTAGCAAATTTTGTCACAGCTCCAGCAAGTCAACTTCGACTTTTCGCTCGAAACAATCTTATTATAATTTTGATATATATATATATATATATATATATATATATATATATATATATATATATATATATATATATATATATATATATATATATATATATATATATATATATATATATATATATATATATATATATATATGCGTGCTCTTCTATTGTTATTGAGGAACCTTTTATATTCCACCATATTACCATCAGCGTTTAATCATCTAAAAACACAATTCTCTTGAAACCCCTCGGTTTGATAATCAATGATTCAGATCCGGTAACTTTGAAAATGCTGATGAAGCAGCATGTAGTAAATGGTCTTAATGACCAAGAGTTTGATGATAAAGAATGGAGTAATAGAAACACTCAATAGAAAATTTAGTACCGAAAAGTGGATTATACGAAACTATGAAGGAAGTCGTGGACAAATCACATAGACTAAGTTTGATTTCAAAGAATCCAAATGATTCAATGCCTACTGAAGTTATTAGCGAATACCTTACCCCTGACTCTAAAATCTTGCGGAAAATTTTTCTTCATCAACCTTCGAACTTAGAAATTCCAAAATATTATCATAAATATCTTCGATATTTCTGAGGATATTTTCATAAATATTCTTGTTCGAAATTATCTACCTCTTCGTGTTTTCTGTATTCCATTATATTGGGAACTTCTGAAAAATCTAAATATAAATTATGAATGAATTGTGGAGAAGTGTTGGAAATTGAAGCATGTGTTAGTATAATATAATGACGCCCGACCAACGTGATTATATTACAGTAAGTCATGCTGAGTTTCTAATGAAACATGATAAAGGATCACAGATCATACCTTTATCATGAACCATGTTACATAACTCTTTCATTCTTCTTAACCTCTGAACATATCAAGAAAATATATTCTTGATAGTTCCATCCTCAGGAATTCTGGTAAATTGACAAATCAAATCGTGCTAATACATTCCTTCCTGCTTATAACATTATAATCATTCGAAACTCTATATCTACAAATTATGGACCATTATTCGCTTGACTTGAAGTCGGGAAGAGAAAACAAAAGCATAGAGCTTCGAAATATAAGGGAGAATATAAAGCCCGATAATAACACATAAATTACAAACCGTGTATGTCAATGTTTATCGCAACATAAAGACACGGGAGGATTAAAAACTTTATAACCCCAAGGGCGAAGTAGAAGAAAGCAGATTCCTCTGGTGGAAGTTGGAAAAGGAGAATGAATAGTAAGGATGAGGACAAGGATCAGAACTGGATTAAGCATTTTCACAATCGTTTGAAGGAATGGATCGAGAAAGTAAGAATTGGAGTGGTGAAAATAATGGAACGGAAGAAGTTCATTTATAGTGAAAATACCAGACAAAGCAATCGAGACAGATAATCGCATTTAATTATAGAGATCTTAAAATTTCCTTACTCGCCGAAGAATCAAATCTTTTAGATTTCGAAGATTTTCTTTAAATCCCTTGAATTCCAGAATTCAACCATGACTAATCAAAAGTTATGATTTGAAATTTGTCTTTCTCATTTCACTCTTTCGTGATAGCTTCACTCGTACTTTTTGATTAATCGAATTACCCTATCTATATTACTCAATGATAATAAAACTCTATTTATTATCTTATATGAGTCATGAAAACATTTTTATTGTCAGTCATGACCATCCAAATCAAATTTCGGGACGAAATTTCTTTAACGGGTAGGTACTGTGACGACCCGAGAATTTCCGACCAAATTTAAACTTTATCTTTATACGATTTCGACACGATAAGCAAAGTCTGTAATGTTGAGTCTCAAAAATTTTGAACTGTTTCATTATTCAATTGACCTTCGACCATTCCCAATGATTCACGAACAACTATTGGTAAATAGATACATATATATTTAAAAATATAAATATATATACTAATTTGAAATATAATTGGAAGTACAATATGAGTTGAATTTTAGGAAATAAATATGTAAAATAATTCGATGTAATGAAAACTATTATTATAAGTATATATTTAAAAATGTATATAAATACTATTTATAAATATATAAAATTATATTAAGTAGATTTGTTAAAAATATATAATATATTTATTTGGGTAATTAAACTTGTTATTTAAAACTGGTTGCATATGGAAAGAGAATATATTAAAAATAATTGATTTCGAACCTAATTAGTAAACGTCCGTGATACTCGGTTGACGTTTCATTAGTTTTAATATAGATATAATACATGCTCATGAATGATTAAGATAAAAGTTGGAATGTAAATTGATTACGAAGATTTTAGATTTGTTAAAAATATTTTTACATTTTTAAGTTAAATATTAGTACTCCGTACCTATAAATTGGAACAGAAAAATAAATAATTATCGAATCTTTTTGATCAGATTTCAAACAGTTAATGAGTGAAATAATTAAATATATTTAATCTAAAAATTTGAGATTTTTAGGAACACTTTTATACGTTAACTGTTTAGTAATGGACACGAGATAATACCCGAGCTAAGTGTCGGTAGAATATGTTCAATTAAGTATCACGGGCATTTGATTTATTTACTTTTTGACTTCTTTTATTATTTTCCACAAAGTTGAATTTTATGATATATATATATATATATATGCATATACTCTTACATATAGATATAGAGATATGATCATAACACCACAACCATCACTCATCATCTTCACATTTCATCTCATCGCCACCACCACCGGATATCATCACCAACCACCGCCACCTAAGATCAAACACCACCGTCACCTTCATCCCTCACCATCTCACTCTCCCTCTACTTATTCTTTTTCTTTTATGGTTTCAACAACAAAACATTTTCGTAGCAAACCACCACCATCTATCTTCCATCACCACCACAACGAACCATCATGTATTTCATTTATGTGTACTTAATCACCACCATACCCGCCACACTACACCATCACCATTCTCCACTCTCACTAAAATGGCTGCAATATTTTATTATGTTTCTATTCCTGAACCAAAACAGTAACGGATTACATGCTATTTCCATCTATTTCTGTACAAATCACGAACCACGAACCATCAAATTGGATGATTTAAAAATGTTTTACGAAATAGGCACAAGTACATGCTATATATATATATAGAAAATAGATATATAACATATAATTTAAGTTATAATACATATAAACAGAGTATATGTATAAAATAAAAATTAGTATGAAATTTATATAACTACAAACACATAAATATTATATAATTAATATATGAGATTATGAGATTTCCATTACATATATTAATATACATATTAAATATAGGTTCGTGAATCCGAGGCCAACCCTATACTTGTTCAATAACGTCATATGTATTTTTACTACAAAATACAGTATGGTGAGTTTCATTACTCCCTTTTTATATATATTTTTGGGCTGAGAATACATGCGTTGTTTTAAAAATGTTTTACGAAATAGGCACAAGTACTAAAACTAATTCTATGTGGGTTCAAACCAGAAATATACCCTTAGCTTGGTAACATTAAACTACTTGTCTATGTACGGTAGGCGCGAATCCTAAAGATAGTTCTATTGGGCCTGACAAACCCCATCCTGACTATGGGATGCTTTAGTACTTCGAGGTTATTTTAAAAACACCTGGTCTGGTGTACATCAGAGGGTAAAACATGAACGTTAAGGCTTGTTACCGGGTGCCTACAACTTATAAAATACTTTTATACACTTGCGAGTGTACATATGTTTATAAAAGGAAATCTTGTGATCTATTAATATATTGAAATGATTGTTACGATAAACCTATGAACTCACCAACCTTTTGGTTGACACTTTTAAGCATGTTTATTCTCAAGTATGAAAGAAGTCTTTCGCTATGCATTTGCTCATCTTAAAGATATTATATGGAGTCGTACATGGCATATTTAGGTCATTACCTCGCAATGGGACCAAATGTTGATGACTTCGTTCAGGTGGATTAGGACGGGTTATCACAATTAAGTCCACCTCCGATAGCGGTCGTTGATCAGAAGGCCCCAAATAAGGTTGTAGGTGCTAGTTTAAAAAAGAACTAACCTGTTAACCTTGAGAAGATGAGAGATGATGCTGATGACGTAAAACGTGTAGTAAATGATGATTACATAATGTGATCGTGTCCAGAATGATAATTAGGGTTTGCATATATATAGGCAAACCCTAATCCTAGAACCATCTACGATAGTCATAATCCTTTCCATAATAAACTTCCCCGAATCACAGAGATAATTATGGAAAAGATACCGACCTGATGACCAAGTAATTGTCGTACCGGGAACAAAGACATTTGATACATCCCCGCATGCCGCATACCGCATACAAAGTACACGCATACGCATGCTAGCGAGCGCCCGCATACGTATAGAATGCGCATGCGGGTTGCAGTATCATTAATTACATTGTATTTAATGAACAATGCATTAAATGTCTTTAATTGATATGATATGATATGCATGACTCCAAGCATGGCAAGCAATCATCATCAAAACAGCAGATATACAGCGGAAGCAATATTTAAGCACCTGAGAATAAACATGCTTAAAAAGTCAACACGAGGTTGAGTGAGTTCATAGGTTTGTCATAAATAATGATTTCAGTAATAGTGTTAGACCACAAGATTTTTGTTCATAAGCTTGGTCTCGCAGGGACCAATTAATAGATCACACAGATCCAAAAGTTATTCATAAAGTTGGTCTCGCAGGGACTAAAAAGTAGATCACGCAGATCCAAAAGTTATTCATAAGATTGGTCTCACATGGACCATTTAGTAGATCACCAAAAAACAAAATTTATTCATAAGCTTGGCCTCACATGGACCAATTAGTAGATCTCGCAGATCCAAAAGTTATTCATAAGCTTGGTCTCACATGGACCAATTAGTAGATCACGCAGATCCAAAAGTTATTCATAGTTTGCCCCAAAGACAAGTTGTGTTTATACTTGTCGGTTATGGACTTAGTCGGACATAGCCGGGTATAGCGTAGTTTAAAGTTGATACTTGTGTTTAGCGTGTAAAACAGTTATAAAAGTTGCGCATGTATTCTCAGCCCAAAAATATATATAAAGTTTAAAAGGGAACTATAAACTCACCTTAAATAGCAGTTGAAGTATTCCTTGAAAGGAATGAAATGAATGGAAATAAGTGACCGGGATCTCAACCTAGAGATAGAATGCACGATCAGATGTTGTCTAATAGACATAAGTATGGTAACTATACCAATGATAATGGTTTTCTGAAAGAAATTCCATTTTCAGAAAGGTTACTATCTATGGAAAATTTCCACTTTTAGTAAGTTTTCATGTTTAGTAAGTTAGTGTTGAATACTAGTGAGTTGTTCTTAATAAGTCCACTACTTATTAAGTGTGTAAGTGATTAAGTGTTGTTCACTTAGTGAGTGTATGATTACTATAGTCGGGTTTGATATTGTGCACCATACCCAAACATCTATGCCACCGCCGAGTCACTTGAATGATCTATTTTTACCGGTTGGCCCAGGATTTCTCAATCAAAATCTAAGTTTGGCATTCGAAATCCACAAGCGTCCCATAGTGGTACCAACGATCACCCTAGGCCATAAGTAGCGTTGAGGTTCATATATAGTGCACGTTATCTTGATTATAACCTTGGTGATAATAACGATAGTAATAATAATAATAATTGAAAATGGAAACATCACTCACGTATCAATATTGTGACTCAATATTGTAGGAAAAAGTACACAGATGTAACAGACATTACAAATGCTAGGTTGACATCACGAACAATACCCATAACCTCCATAGCTATAACCCATACTTTCCTTAGCTCTATCCCGCTCATAAAACCCGTTTTGAAATGACCCGCTCATGACTTCGTCGTAGTATTTTATGTATAAATAATAATATGTTATAATTCAGTAGGCTTATAACTATCTTTCGTGGTTTGATTATGTTATAATTCAGTAGGCTTATAACTACCTTTAGTGGTTTGATTATGTTATAATTCAGTAGGCTTATAACTACCTTTAGTGGTTTGATTCTTGATTAAGAATACTAATAATGAAGTGTAAGAACAAAGATGATAATGGAGAGAAAGAAAGAAACACTTTGTAAGTGTGAGAAATGGTGCAAGTTTAATGCTTGCATTCATGAGTATTTATAGCCTAAAATTTCAATATAAAAATACATACTTTATGTACTAAAATTGACTATATGTATACTAGTTTATAATTTTATTTTTAGTCAACATAAGGATGTACTAGTTTATACTCTTTTATTTATTTTTAGTCAACATAAGGATGTATTGTTTAGGATTCTTTTTAGTATTATTATTATTATTATTATTATTATTATTATTATTATTATTATTATTATTATTATTATTATTATTATTATTATTATTATTATTATTATTATTATTATTATTATTATTACATTTACTACATGATAAGTATTATTTTCTTTTTACTAATTCATTACATTGAAATAAATATATATATATATATATATATATATATATATATATGTGTGTGTGTGTGTGTGTGTGTGTATATATATATATGTATATATATATATATATATGTATATATATATGTATATATATATATATATATATATTCATCTCGATATATATATTTGAAATATTTATTTAATATTTAGTTTTTCAAAATCAATTATATTTTAAAGTTTATTTTAAAATCGTTTAAATAATAGAAATTATTATAACACGTAACGTTTTTAATTTATATATATATATATATATATATATATATATATACATATATATATACATAAAATTGTTCGTGAATCGTCGGAATCATATAAAAGTTAGGTTTAAATTTAGTCAGAAATTTTCGAGTTGTCATAGTACCTACACGTTAAAAGAAATTTCATCCTGAAATTTAGTTGTTGCCATTAATCGGCGTTTTTTGTAAACAGGTGAGGATATTTTCGTTTTATTTGGTCTTCATGTTCCCAGGTATGCTCGGGGCCTTTCGTGAATTTCAACGGATAGAATATTGTTTTGTTTCAAATGTTTAAGTCATACGAACCATAATTTCTACAGGTTCTTCGATGAAGTGCATTTTATCATTAATGCAGATGTTATCTAAAGGATTAACAAGAGTGTCATTTGACTAGGTAATCCTCAAAAGAAATGATGGTGCTATACAAGCATTTCAGTAAATTGGATACATGAAATGTGTTATAAATAATAGTGAGCTTATTTAAACCTTGAGCATTTATGCTACAATATTAGGGTAGAAAAAATAGAGAGGAGTTCGTGAAAATCACGGTCATGAAATTTGATAGAGATCATCATTGTTTACAACAAGAATGATGAATATGAGTTGAAAAATAGAGTTTTATTAACATTGGGTAATATGGATGTAACGATCCGTTTACAGGAAGAGTATAAACGAAGCTATCGTAAAAGAATGAGTTGATTAAATTAAATGTTCGCCTTAACTTTTGATATAGTTAAAGTTGATTTCCGAAATTCATGGGATTAAAAGAAATTTTCGAAATCTTTATAAGATTTGATTCTCCGGCAATTAAGGAAATTAGGATTTTCTTTGATTAAATGCGGTGAATTGCCTTGATTGTCGTGTCTGGAATTTCGCTATAAATTAGCTTCTTTCGTTTTATTATCTTCACCACTTCTATACTTTCTTTCTCAATTCATACTTCCAAAAGATTTTTCAATATGCTTCATCCAGTTCTAATTCTGGATATTTTTCTGATTATCGCTTCTGTCTTTCTTATTTTTTCATCTACCACCGAAGGAATCTGTTTACTTCTACTATTAACTTGGGGTTATAGTGTTTTTAATTCTCCCATGTCTTTATGTTGCTATACGTATTGATATACACGGTTTGTAATTTCAGTGTTGTTATCGGGCTTTATATTTTCCTTTATATGTCAGAGCTTCATGCTTTTGTAAAGCAAGTAATGATCCAGAATTCGTAGGTATGGAGTTTCAAATGATCATAATATACAAAGCAGAAAGGAAAGGTAATAGTACGATTTGATTTGTTAAATTACCAGAATATCCGAAAAAGACCGAATAATCTAGAAAAATATTTTCTTGATATGTTTAGAGGTTAAATAGAATGTAAGAGTCGTGTAACATGGTGAATGATGATTATAAAGTCTATGAATCATCATCTTCCTTTAAAAATTTAGCATGACTTACTGTAATATAATCTAGTTGGCCTGACGTCATTATATTATACTAACTTATGCTTCAATTCCCAACACTTCTTCAAAAATTTATAATTTAAACTTGAATTTTACAGATTATAGAAACTAAAATAGTTTCCTTTATGATGTGATAAAGATATCGCAAAGAGATAATTAATTGCGGACAAGAATCGTTATGAAGATATCTTCAGAAATATAGAGGATATTTATAACGAAGGATACGATGATATCTTAGAATTTCTAATATCGAAGGATGATAAATAAGATTTGTCCGTAAAGGTTTAGAGTCAGGAGTAAGGTATCCGTTAATGACTTCAGCAGATACTGAATCATTTGGATTCTTTGAAGGCAGGTTTAGTCCTTGTGATTTGTCCACAGCCTCCTTCATAGTTTGCTCAATCCATTTTCCAGTTCCAAATCTGAGTTTATACCATTCTTTATCATCAAACGTTTGGCCCTTAAGACCTTCTACAATGTTTCCTCTGCATTTAATACAACCATATTTGAATCGTTGGTTATCAATCTGAGATGGTTTCAAGAAATTTTATTTTTAGATGATTGAACGCTGATTGTAATCGTCAACGGATCTAATGGTTGACGAATAGGCGTTGTTGATTTCAAAAGTAATGAATGATAATTTCGGTGGTTTGATGTGATAATTCATCATAGAATACGAATGAATATAATTCATGAATGCAGTGATCTTTAGGAAGATAACACATGCTAAAGCTTTACTTGGATTCTGATGTGTTAAAATCATAATATGTAATTGAATATGGTTGTTCTTTAGTGAACGGATATATATATATATATATATATATATATATATATATCTTGTGATTGTAGGTAGTATAGTTAATAATTGCTGAATCAGAATGGAAGAATGTACAATGTAATATATTACTGTGAGATATAAATATGTCTCGGGTATTACCTACCCGTTAAAATATTTTCACAATTAACAGTTTGTACAAAAGAATTTTTAATTACAATCTTTATGAAGATATACGTTCATATATGTATTCTTCAGATATAATATAGATTTAATGAGTTAATATAATATTAAACTCATTTGATTTGCGGTTGAAACGAGAATAAATAATCTCCAAAACCTTAGAGATTTCATAATTGTCGCGAAATATTTCGTTAATGAAGTTATGAATCTATGCTTCATTTTTCATTGTTATTGTTATACCTTGGTATATGATGTTGGTGCTCGTGAAATTCTTGTGAAATTCACAAGGCATGAATAATGTTTTCTAGAAAGCTTCGAGTATATCGAAAATGAAAGTGTAAAACCAAACATGTATTTGAATAATACACTTGGTTTATTATGAAATGGAGTTTATTGTGTTGAAGCAATGATTAACGATTGTTAAATCATTAACAAAGGATGTACATCATAGCATATTGTGATATGAATTAACCAAGTAGTACATACTAGTTAAGATTCACACGTAATAGCTTAGTACGAAAAGATTTATTATTGTTCCAATCCATATATATATATATAAAGTATACTTATATAATTCTTCAGAAGGAATGAGTCAATACATCTTAACTCATTATTACTAATATTCCTTGGTATATAGGGGCGTATGTGTAACAACCCAACCCGTTAACCAACCAAAACTGCGTAATAAAAAAAAATTTCGAAGCAGGCCTGCCCAGGCAGGGTGCGCGGCGAGCAGCCCTACCTGTGCATGGCGCGCACAGGGCCTGGCAGCCCGCTGTCCAACTTGTTCCATTTTCGTAAAAAGATCTAACACTTCCCATCATTTTTAGATGAAATTCTTTTCACATCATATTAATATAAGTAAAACTAGCACAAATCAATGATAAAACGAGTTTTACATCGCGGGGCCCACATATGCCCAAAATACCATTAAGTACGAAATACGAGTTTCGACCACAAAAATTTTAATTGCCAAACGTCACTAGAGCATAGTGTTTGGGGTTAAACTACCCAAATCTTGGTCGAACTTCCAAAAAGCTATAACCCCCGAAAGCCACTAATCCGTGCGAATACCTTTGCCCTTATCCAAGCCGGATCCTAAAAAGGTAAACAACGAGAGGGTAAGCTAACGCTTAGTGAATGCAATAATTATACACATACATATATAATATACCTACTTGCATACACTTACAAAAATACCTCATACACGCTAGCAATTTACATAGCATACCATCGCAAGTATAACTCTAAACCCTTCAAGATCGCAAGCTAGCACAACAAAAGCATATATATAACCCGAATAATATAATATGCTACACTACAATGCGTAATTATGGTTAACCAATAATACATGGAAATGGTACTTCGAATTTCCCATCGGTGTTCATAACAACCGTTAGTGTACAACGTAATATATCACTAACCCCCTAGGCAACACGGACAACGAAATATCCGTTCAAAGCAATCGTTAATGTACAACGAAATATATCACTAACTCTTGGGCGATTTGGACAACGAACTATCCATCATTAGTGTACAACGAAATATATCACTAACTCTTGGTGGTATAAAAAACATATACCCGGCCCCTTTCCCGCCCTACAAATAGATACATTATATACACACATGTATAATCATTCCACTCACCTTATCGACTTGGCAAGATTTCCAATAACAACTTGTAACTTCTAAGCGAGTCACCTAACACAATTAATTCTCAATTAATTCACATAATAAGTTGGACTTTCCACCAACTAGCCTCACTAGTGCATTTATGACCCATTTGCACTAGAATCACTCATTAAAGGTCAAGACTCCCAACTAACCACTAAAAGCTAGTGATTAAGGTTCTAAGACCTCTATCAACACATAACTAGGGTGTTTTCATACACAATTTATCCCTCTAGGTCAAACCTACCCATTTGACCCATTTCAAGTCAACCATGAACCCTAGAAACACTTTTTACTAGCAACACAAGTAAGCTAGTGATTAACTAACCATTTTAGACTCATTAACACCATTTATTACTTTAAAACCCTAGGTTGGTTATTCTTGAGTCCTCATGACTCAATCTTACCCACAAACCCCCAAAATCACCAATTATGGGTTTTATGTTCATCACTAACCCAAGCCCTAACCCTTAAACAAATCAAATTAAGGAAATTAAGATTAGAACTTACCACCACAACCAAAACATAGCTAGTGAGGAGATGAACAACTTTATGACTCGAGCTAAGATCCTAAACTAGCTCCTTCTTCCTTTACTTGATTTTTATCTCACTCAAATGGGTTTCTCTCACTAAAATTGAATTAGAAAGATGAAGGTGGTTGAAAATGGAGTTATGACACCCCAACTACTGATCTTGTGACCTTAACTCGTTCCACAAGTGAAATTACCACAAAGCCCTTCCAAAATATCTAATTAGAAAAGGCAGAATCCGGCTACAGTGGGAGTGCGCCACGCGCACCCATAAGTGTGCGCTGCGCGCACTGAGGCCTGAACAGCCTCTGACTTCTTTTTAAAATCCACATTTATTCCCACGCTTTATGTACTCTATTTACACTTTTGCACCACAAATATTAGGGTGTTACAACTCTCCCCCACTTGAATCGGAACGCGTCCTCGCGATCCAAGCTGCATGACAAGCAGGAAGATATACCAACACAAATTCTTCGGGTTCCCACGTAAACTCAGAACCTTTACTACGACGCCATTGGACCTTAAAGGTCCTCACCTCTTTGTTACGCAACATTTTCACCTTTTCATCAAGTATAGCAATCGGCTCTTCAACATACTCTAGCATGTTGTTTAGCTCAATCTCAACCAATGGCATCCATGACGAATCATCCGCAAGACACTTACGGAGATGAGAAACATGAAATGTATTATGGATCCCCGCAAGCTCTTCGGGTAATTCCAAACGATACGCAACTTTGCCAACACGAGCTAAAATCTTAAATGGTCCAATAAACCGAGGAGCTAACTTTCCCCGTTTTCGAAACCGAATAATACCCTTCCACGGTGAAACCTTGAGCATCACCATGTCACCCTCTTGAAACTCGATCGGTCGCCTACGTTTATCGACATAAGACTTTTGTCTATCTTGCGCCGCTTTTAAACGAGCCCGAATCATTTCGATTTTATTATTCGTCTCCAATACCAAGTCGGTGCTCCCGACTTCCCTTTGACCCACTTCGCCCTAACAAATCGGGGTTCGACACCTTCTACCGTATAACATCTCATATGGTGGCATTCCAATACTAGAGTGAAAACTATTATTGTACGAGAATTCCACCAAAGGAAAGTGTTCATCCCAATTACCACCGAAATCAATAATACACGCTCGCAACATATCCTCCAATGTTTGATTCGTACATTCGGTTTGACCGTCCGTTTGAGGATGGTACGCCATACTCATATTCAACCTCGTAACCATATCTTCATGAAACTTCTTCCAAAATCGAGAAGTAAAACGCGTGTCCCGATCCGAAACGATAGATGTGGGAACGCCATGTCTTGATATCACTTCTTTAATGAACATCTTCGCAAGTGCTCCGACGTAATTGCTTCTTTAATAGGAAGAAATAATGCACTTTTCGTCAATCTATTAACAATCACCTAAATAGTATCAAATTAGGTTCTTGCCGTTTTCGGCAACTTGGTAATAAAATCCATGGTAATATGCTCCCACTTCCACATCGGAATTTCTAGCGGTTGCAACTTACCATACACCTTTTGGTGTTCGGCTCTAACTTGCAAACACATGATGCATTGCTCAACATACTTAACAATGTCGCCTTTCATGCCCGACCACCAATAATCTTTCTTCAAATCAAGATACATCTTCGTCGCACCCGGATGAACGGAATACTTAGACTTGTGCACTTCATCAAGAAGCACCTTTCGGAATTCCCCCATCCTTGGTATCCACACTCTTCCTTGAAAGGACAACAAGCCTTGAGGGCCCAACGTAATAAACTCCGTTTGCCCCACGATCCGCTCTTCAAGTTTATTATGGACAAAGGCTTCAATTTGAATCTCACCGATCTTTTCGAGAAAGTCGTTAGTAATTTTCATGCGCAACAATCCTAAACGTATCGCCGGATGTTGACTCTTTCGACTTAACGCATCCGCGACTACATTCACCTTGCCCAGATGGTAAAGTATCTTACAATCATAATCCTTCACCACATCCATCCATCTACGTTGACGATAATTCAAATCCCGTTGATTAAAAAGATGTTTCAAACTCTTGTGATCCAAATAAATCGTACACTTGACAACATACAAGTAATGGCGCCAAATTTTCAAAGCATGGACCACCGCCGCTAGTTCGAGATCATGTGTTGGGTAATTCTTTTCATGTTCCTTTAATTGGCGTGAGGCGTAAGCGATGACTTTTCCTCGTTGCATTAGAACACACCCGAGCCCATTTAAAGAAGCATCACAATAAACCATCATATCATCTACACCTTCCGGCAACACCAAGACCGGAGCTTGACACAATTTCTCTTTTAACAATTGAAAAGCAATTTCTTGCTCATTTTCCCAATTAAATCTCGCGTTCTTCCTCGTCAATTTCGTCAATGGAGAAGCAACCTTAGAAAAGTCTTGGATAAACCGACGATAATAACCGGACAATCCAAGAAAACTTCGGATTTCCGTAGGCGTAGTCGGTTGTCTCCAACTCTTCACCGTCTCTATCTTCCCCGGATCTACTTGAATACCATCCTTGTTCACAATATGGCCAAGGAATTGAACTTCTCTTAGCCAAAATTCACATTTCGAGAACTTAGCATACAACTTCTCTTTCCGCAACATTTTCAACACACTACGCAAATGATGTTCTTGTTCCTTCATACTCCTCGAATAGACAAGTATGTCGTCGATGAACACAATTACCGACTTATCCAACATAAGTTGGCACACTCGGTTCATAAGATCCATGAATGCCGCCGGTGCATTCGTAAGACCAAAAGGCATAACTACAAACTCAAAAAGCCCGTAACGCGTTCGAAAGGCCGTTTTCTCAATATCTTCCTCACGGACCCGCATTTGATGATAGCCGGACCGTATGTCAATTTTTGAGAAATACGTCGCACCTTGGAGTTGGTCAAACAAATCATCAATCCTAGGCAATGGATAACGATTCTTGATCGTCACTTTATTCAACTCCCGATAATCAATGCACATACGCATACTACCATCTTTCTTCTTCACGAACAAGACTGGAGCACCCCATGGCAAAGCACTCGGTCGAATAAAACCCTTCTCAAGTAACTCTTGGGTTTGATTTAACAATTCTTGCATTTTTGTTGGCGCTAAACGATAAGGAGTTTTAGCAATGGGAGTAGCTCCCGAAACCAACTCAATGCGAAATTCAACTTGTCTTTCCATCGGAATACCCGGTAACTCATCCGAAAAAACGTCTTCGAATTCATTAACCACCGGAATCTCGCGAATGGGTGGTGGCTCATCACGAGTATCAACAACATGGGCAAGAAAAGCCATGCCACCATTAACAAGGAAACGACGTGCCCGTGCAAAAGTGCATATCGGCACAAGTCTTCTACGCTTATCGCCATGAATAATTAACTCTCCCCCACTTGGGGTCTTCACACGAATAGATTTTTCATGGCATGCAATATCGGCTCTATTATGATCGAGCCAATCCATACCAACCACGATATCAAAATCACCCAAAGTCATCGGGATGAGATCAATTTTAAAGTTTTAGGCACCAAACACAACGTTACAATTTTTACACACATCAACCACTAGCACCGTCTTGCCATCCGCTATTTCGACTTCTACCGGATGACTTAACTTAGGTAACGGTTTATTAAGTTTAGGCACAAATTTTGGAGACACAAACGACAAACTTGCACCGCTATCAAATAAAATCCTCGCCGGATTAGAGTTAACCATGAAAGTACCTGAGACGACTTCATTGGATTGCTTAGTTTCATCATTGGTCATTAAATAATTACGTCCCCTTACCGACCCTACCGCCTTCTCTATTCTCTTAACTTGATCATTTCGGAGATCGGGGCACTCCGACTTTCGGTGCCCTTCTTGTTGACAATTAAAACATGTGATCACATTCGTACGCAGTTTTGGGAAATCACGAGAGTAGTGACCTTCTTGCCCATAATTGTAGCACGTGGTCACGTGGACATTAGAAGCACCTTTCTTCACACTACCAACACTTTCGGATGCTCCCCTACTCTTCTTGTTCGAAAAACTAGAAGCTTCAAATTTTCTTTTACTTGACGCATAACTAACCGGACTTGCAGCTTGCGCTTCAAACCCCTTTGCCACCGCCAAAAGCTTAGCAAAAGTCTCAACATGACCAATACTAATTTTATCCTTCAAATCATCTCTAAGGGTTGCATGGAAGTCTTCCATTAACAATTGATCATTCCCCACATACTCGGGGCAAAAACGCGCTTTGGCGAGAAAATTGGTTTTGAGAGTGTTTAGGTCCAAAGACCCTTGACGTATGTTCCTTAACTCGTTGCACAATTTGGAAAGATCCACTTGCGTACGATATTCGAGGAAAAACTCCTTCTTGAACTCCACCCAAGACAACCCCACAAAAGCCGCATCACCCACCATATCAATTTTACCATCGAGCCAATATTTAGCATGGCCCCTCAACAAACTTGTAGCAAGCCTTGTCTTCTTCTCAGGTGGGCACTCGGTCGTGCGAAAATAACCTTCAACATCGGAGATCCAAGCCGCACTTTTCATGGGGTCGGGATCCCCGTGAAAGTGAGGAGGCTTAGTCGCCAAAAAGTTCTTATAGCTAAATTCCAACTCGCCCCCATTTTGAGGTCTAGGAAACCTCCTTTCAACTTCTTCTTTGACGGCATTGGTCATTTGTTCTTGAATCATATCGACAATTTGTTCCGAAACTGACTCCTCGAGTATTTGTTTAACCCTTCGTGAGAAAACCGAAACATAGTTTTCTAAAGCGGTCTCAATCTTGGTAGTCATCTCATCTTCCTCCACATGAGAGGGACCACCATTGCCATTCGTATCCGTTCTGTTCCTCGTCTTCATTCAAAAGATTAAAAATGGATTAGACATCACCAACAATTTAATACACATATATACCGATGCATATGACCGCAAACACACCACATCTAGCTCGATACTTGTCGCACATCCTTGCTTGACTTGACTTGCAACCGTAATAGTGGTCGCGACTCACTATTACGCTCACATGCCGTGCCATGCTCAAACGTATCACAACCATCTTACTCGATATTCAAAACAATAACACATGATTAGTATGTCATAACATAAGCATAGTTAGTCCACCTATGCACCAAAGAACTAATCAAAACCCGCACCGACCCGTAGTCCTACAAGTCCCGCATATAATTCAACGACACAAAAGTCTAAGTCTAGGCGCCTATCTCAAGTCACCTAAATCCCTTAGACCATGCTCTGATACCACTTGTAACAACCCAACCCGTTAACCAACCAAAACTGCGTAATAAAAAAAAAATTTCGAAGCAGGCCTGCCTAGGCAGGGTTCGCGGCGCGCAGCCCTACCTGTGCGCGGCGCTCACAGGGCCTGGCAGCCCGCTGTCCAACTTGTTCCATTTTCGTAAAAAGATCTAACACTTCCCATCATTTTTAGACGAAATGCTTTTCACATCATATTAGTATAAGTAAAACTAGCACGAATCAATGATAAAACGAGTTTTACATCGCGAGGCCCACATATGCCCAAAATACCATTAAGTACGAAATATGAGTTTCGACCACAAAAAGTTTAATTGCCAAACGTCACTAGAGCATGGTGTTTGGGTTAAACTACCCAAATCTTGGTCGAACTTCCAAAAAGCTATAACCCCAGAAAGCCACTAATCCGTGCGAATACCTTTGCCCTTATCCAAGCCGGATCCTAAAAAGGTAAACAACGAGAGGGTAAGCTAACGCTTAGTGAATGCAATAATTATACACATACATATATAATATACCTACTTGCATACACTTACAAAAATACCTCATACACGCTAGCAATTTTCATAGCATACCATCGAAAGTATAACTCTAAACCCTTCAAGATCGCTAGCTAGCACAACAAAAGCATATATATAACCCGAATAATATAATATGCTACACTACAACGCGTAATTATGGTTAACCAATAATACATGGGAATGGTACTTTGAATTTCCCATCGGTGTTCATAACAACCATTAGTGTACAACGAAATATATCACTAACCCCCTAGGCAACACGGACAACGAAATATTCATTCAAAGCAATCGTTAGTGTACAACAAAATATATCACTAACTCTAGGGCGATTTGGACAACGAAATATCCATCGTTAGTGTACAACGAAATATATCACTAACTCTTAGTGGTATAAACAACATATACCCGGCCCCTTTCCCGCCTTACAAATAGATACATTATATACACACATGTATAATCATTCCACTCACCTTGTCGACTTGGCGAGATTTACAATAACAACTTGTAACTTCAAAGCGAGTCACCTAACACAATTAATTCTCAATTAATTCACATAATAAGTTGGACTTTCCACCAACTAGCCTCACTAGTGCATTTATGACCCATTTGCACTAGAATCACTCATTAAAGGTTAACACTCCCAACTAATCACTAAAAGCTAGTGATTAAGGTTCTAAGACCTCTATCAATACATAACTAGGGTGTTTTCATACACAATTTATCCTGCTAGGTCAAACCTACCCATTTGACCCATTTTAAGTCAACCATGAACCCCAGAAACACTTTTTACTAGCAACACAAGTAAGCTAGTAATTAACTAACCATTTTAGACTCATTAACACCATTTATTACTTTAAAACCCTAGGTTGGTTGTTCTTGAGTCCTCATGACTCAATCTTAACCACAAACCCCCAAAATCACCAATTATGGGTTTTATGTTCATCACTAACCCAAGCCCTAACCCTTAAACAAATCAAATTAAGAAAATCAAGATTATAACTTACCACCATAACTAAAACGTAGCTAGTGAGGAGATGAACAACTTTATGACTCGAGCTAAGACCCGAAACTAGCTCCTTCTTCCTTTACTTGAGCTTTCTCTCACTTAAATGAGTTTCTCTCACTAAAATTGAATTAGAAAGATGAAGGTGGTTGAAAATGGAGTTATAACTCCCCAACTACTGATCTTGTGACCTTAACTCGTTTCACAAGTGAAATTACCACAAAGCCCTTCCAAAATATCTAATTAGAAAAGGCAGAATCCGGCTACAGTGGGAGTACGCCACGCGCACCTATAAGTGTGACTGCGCTTTATGTACAGCCCCTGACTTCTGTTTAAAATCCACATTTATTCCCACGCTTTATGTACTCTATTTACACTTTTGCACCACAAATATTAGGGTGTTACAGTATGATGTTGATGTTTGAGGTACTGAGTGTGATGTTGAGGTGTGGAATGCAGATGTTGTTATTGGTGAAGCTGATGCTATTGGTGGTGATGCTGATGGTACTGGTGATGTTAGTTATGCTGCTGGTGCTCGTAGGTTTTGCACCCTATTCTCCAAAGCCACTACTCGAGCGCGAAGCTCGTTGACTTCTTCTCTTACTCCGGGATGATTGGCGGTTCGGACTAGCGGATGAATAAGATCTAGAATTCAAGATAATATATACTCGTAACGGGATATCCTGAAAATGAGGGTGAAAATGGTGTTTCGGATTGGTTCGTCGGTAAGTGCTTCTTGTTCTTCGCCAATAGGGCAATTTGATGAGTGGAAAGGATCTCCTTCTTCACTTCTCCATTGATTAAGTCGACTACAAACCCAACCCCAATTCATCCAGCATAGATGATGGCTGATTGGTTCGTTTGTTCCGGTTACGCTGCCATTGGAGCTCGAGGAGTTCGAAGAATCCATATTATGTGATTGGAATAGGGTTTGATATGAAATGGGTGTTGAATATTGAATGATATATTTGTTTCCTTGAATACGTATATATAGTAAAATGATTTTCGTAATTTACGGAGGAAATTTAGGAAAAGTGTTAGACAAAGTCTATTAGGATAGATATGATAAGATATGATAAGATATGATGTGTCTATACTCCAATAATGGTAGTATGACGTGTCGAGATCATAAAATGATAAGTATGTAATATGATAATCTTTTGATTAAAGACTTTCAATTCGTATACTGTGATAACCCAATGACATTTTTCGGTTCGCAAACCGATGCATATAGGCTAAGGCATATAGGTACGTGATATAACAGGGAGTTATATACGTTTGAGTATGAATAGTAACGAATATAGGAGTTTCAAAAATCATGGATAATATTTCATGTAATACATATGTAATACACAAAACCATGATAGATGACATAGGAATGTCAAGAATTTATGAAATCATGGTGTTGCATTTAAATGCGGGGGCGTAATTGGATAGTACTTAGGAAAGTGAGCAGAGTTCTTAGATTGGCTCGGCATTCTAAGATAAGTAAAGTTTCTAAGGTATAGTGTAGCATTTAACAGTTCAAGGCAACAAGTAAAGTGTCACGACCCTACTTTTTCCGTTATCTTTTTCGGTTAATTATTTAACGGCCGTTAACTGTTAGTGTGCCACGTCATTTCTATGACCTATATTATTATTTTTGTAATAATATATATATATTAATTATTATGTGTTATGTGAATATTTGTATTCATATTTTAAATTTATACGTTTCTACGTCTCGCGGATTTCCATCCGGCGAATCTTTTTGGTTTTCAAACCAACGGTCAAGTTTTTGGGACATTTAAATCCTAAATATTTTAAATATGATATTTTAAGATCATATTATTATATAGTGTATTTATATTTATTTTTCGTCGCGCGTTTGTTATCTTTCCGAATTTTTAATCGCGTAAGTGCGTTTTCGCGTTTCGGGACTCGTTCGGGCTTTCGGGCCATCAGGAAATAACATTTAAGTGAGATGGGCCAAGTGGGACCCACCCCACCCCTAGAATCGGCCGAATGGATGGGGAGGGGATATCCCCTTTTGTTTTCAATTTTTCTCTCATTTATTTTTCATTCCATATTTTCCATCTAAACCTAATTTTGTGCTCTCCTCCTCTCTTCTTCTTTTTTTTGGCGACACCACCACCAAACTTCATCATCATCATCATCTAAAATTATATCTTGGATCAAGGAGTAATTAGTATAAACGCGTTCCTCGTTCCGTTCTCTACGCGATAACATCAATCGTTTCTCGATTAGGGTATAAACCCTAACCCTAGAATTTTCAATTTTTCATTTATTTTCTGTATTTTGATGATTATTTAGTAGTATGATATTTGTGGATTATTGTACTGATGTTTGTATGCATAGATGTACTCATAATTGCATGTTTTCGGTTTATAAAATTCTGGACAGCAGCTATTTCGTGTATTCTGGGTTTGTGACTGATATAAAAGTTAAAATAAACTATCTAGATGAGTTCCTCTCATCAAGACATTAATTTTAGACTCCGGATTTATGTTGTTTCGATTCCCGGAGCCCTAGTTATAATCAAATTACTATTTTGTTAAAATTGAATTGTGATATTGACATGAACCAGGTTTGGTCCGACTTTGTGACCTTCCTAGGAGTCTTTAGGGTGTGTTAGTGTGTTAGGACTGATGGTGGGATGAACTTTCATGTTCGGGTCACCTAAATTCGAGCCACAGTTCACCCGGTATGACTAAAACACGGTTTTGAGTAAATTGAAGGTCCAAGTAGTGTCATGGCTGATTACCACGACTTGTGGACTTTTCTTGGTGTGTTCTTGAGTGCACCATTGTGTCGGGTGGTTTGAATAGGCGGAGATGCATATAAGGCTCGCCAGAAATCGACACCCGGGGCTCAAGATACGACCCGATGAACTTTTGAATTAAAACTTATGATTAATTCTAAAAGTTATGATAAAAAATAATGAATTTCATTATTAATTAATTACTTATGATAAAATAAGTAATTATTATTATTTAAGACTTATGATATAAATATTTATTATATCATTTAATCATTATTTATGATTTAATTAACATTTTAATTTAACTTACGATTAATAATACTTTTATTATTATTGGAAAATACTTATGATAAGTATTAAATTTATTTTATGAGAATATTATTATAAGACTTATAATAAAGATTAAATAATTATTTAATTATTATAAGACTTAATTATTAATTAATTATGATTTAATTATTAAATACTTATGATTTAATAATTATAATTAGAAACTTATGATATGATTAATAATTCATTATTAATTAATAATACTTACGATATGATTTAAAATTTATTATTAATTAATAATACTTATATTATCATTAATATTTAATTAATTAATTAAATACTTATGTTATATTAATTATATCATTTAAACTTATGTTAACTTTAATAATTCATTCTAATTTAATTAAACTTATGTTATGACTTAATTATACACTTTTAACTTTAATAAACATTATAACTTATGTTATTATTATAATTTACACTTTTAAAATTAATGTTGACTATGTTTGACCAAGGTTGACTTTTGAGTTGACTTTCGGTTGACTTTGACTTTCAGTTGACTTTTGTTGACTTTCTAAATAAGGAAATATTCCTAACTTAAAAACTTTCTAAAAATAGAACTTTCTAAATTTGGAAACTTTTCAAAAATAGAAACTTTCCAAAAATAGAAACTTTCCAAAAATAGAAACTTTCCAAAAATAGAAACTTTTCAAAAAAGGAAACCTGCTAAAAATAGAAACTTTCTATAAATAGAAAGTATGTGTTCGTACGCTGTTTCAGTCAAACCGATGCTTGCCGAGTATTGTTCTATGTCTACTTGCAACATGTACAATAGCTATCATACTAAGACTTGACCTAAGTTAGTTATTTATAGGTCGGCGTTGTGATCATTCCTGATCACTTTACTCTATTTGTTGTTCGCTTGTTTGTGTGGTTTCTTCAGTTGCTTTTAAGGTGAGTTATAGTCCCGTTTTTACATACTTTTCAAAGTATATTTTTGGGATGTGATTACATGTATTTTTATTTACGTTTAGACACAAGTAACAGTTAAATTTAATTATTCATTGTGAGTTGGACAAAAATATTCCCTAGTCTGGTAACTGTAATCATTGGTTTCTACCGGTGAACGCGAATCCTACAGATAGATCTATCGGGTTTGACAACGCCATTTCGAGCTAGTCGCGCTAGCAATTTATAATCGGAATGTTTAGTACTTCATAATTTGTTGTAGATACACTGTCCAAGTGTATATTTTTATTATGTTTGGCAAGGGTAAATAAAGGGTTACGTAGTTACCAGGTGGCTCATTGTTAATGGAATAATGTTTAATGTTTTCTAACATTTTTTTTTTAAATCTTGTGGTCTAAAGTTTACTTATTATTTAAACCTATAATTCACTCAACCTTTGTGTTGACAGTTTACTTGCATGTTTTCACAGGTACTTGAGTTTTGTGATGCTTCCGCTGTGTTTAGAAAAGTCTGCATGCATTTGGGCAGATTTTATGAAACGATTTATGAAACTTAAGCTTGCATTCTATTTTTGGATAATTTAAACTTGTGGGTTTGTTGGCAAGGTTTTGTGTCAACTTTTGGTTTATTACTATGGTTGGTTGTTTTGAAACTACATATTTTGGTTTGTTTCCTTTTTAGGAAACATTTGAAATAAAAGAATGCAACTTTGTTTATTTAATTCATTTAAGTCCGATCAAGCTGTGGGACCAACTGACGGATCCGTTATGTGTTTTGACGGGGTCGTCACATGTGGTATCAGAGCGTTGGTTGTAGGGAACTAGGCGATCTTAATGTGGTCAACCCGTGGTTATTAGGGTGCATTAGAGTCTAGTCTACAGCCCGACCTTTTTGCTATAGCATTATTATGCATTTCATTTCGTATAAGTTATATTATTAGCTTTCATATCTTTTTGGTATGTGGTTTGCGGTTTTGCTGTTTGCAGATGTCGACTTCGAGCGATAACTCTGTTGCTGCTCCTGCTCCACCGTCTCCTGCTAGACGTCGTGCTAATCAACCAGAGATCGATGATCCTGTTCATTACTATTTTTCTACCATTACTCATATGAACCGGGCTTATAATGAGGTGACACGTATTAACGCCCTTAGTGATTGTTTGCGCACTTTGCCACATAATGAAGTTATGGACGAGATCCATGCCGACATGGGTAACTTTATCACTTTCAAGCATAGGGTTGAGGATGCGAACCGTAAGCGTGATCGAGAAGTTAATGCTAAGTTCGAGGCTCTCGAGAGCACTGTTCGTGTGTTGAAGGAAGAGTTGGATGTTGTGAAAGGAAAGTTGCGTAAGTATGAGGATTCTGCTGAGACTCATGCCGGACCAGCTTATCACACCCGCTCTAACCGAATGTGATGTGATTATTCATATTGATTATCTATTTCATCAGACTTAATGTCCTTTTTATACATACATTTTGGGTTATGTATGGTGTTTTGCCGAGGATTTTATTAAGATTTTGTTATGGGATATTTTTCATTATGTATGGATGGTTATTTTTATGACATCTATTATCATTATCATGTTTTATTTCTGATGTTGTGGCTCTTGGCATGTTATATTATGCGTAATATATGTTCATGTATGTTAGGTGCTATGTATGTTGTATGATGTTATCATAAAATATGTATGCATGTGATGGTTATTTCTATAACAATCATAACTGTCATGTTATTACTCATAGTGTTTGTTAACTATTATTTTTAATGGTTAATCTTTTCGTGTTTTGATCTATTCCTTTATGACACTAGTATTATTCTTGGAACTAACTGATGTGTTGTTCTATTTTGAAGATCATGCCTCCAAGAGAGTCCACTGAAGCGTGTATGCAACGCCTGATCAATGAAGGAATTGCTGCTGCTATGGCAGCAAATGCTAATGTTAACGCCAATGTGAACAACAACCAGGTGGGATGCTCCCACAAGACTTTTATGGCTGGTCGACCCCAAGAATTCAGTGGTACGGAAGGACCAATAGGGCTTACTCGTTGGTTCGAGAAGATCGAATCTATTTTCAGGGTCAGTCGGGTCCGTGAAGAGGACAAAGTTAGTTTCGCTAGTTGCACTCTCAAGGATAGTGCCTTGACATGGTGGAACAATCTGGTTAGTAGTTTGGGAAGCGATGTAGCTTATGGTTTGGCCTGGAATGATTTTAAGGAAAGATTGATCACCTGCTATAGACCTCGGGGTGAGCTTAAGAAGCTAGAGGTTGAGCTCAAGAATTTGAAAATGCATGGCACCGAGTTAGATGCCTATGAACGAAGGTTTTTCGAGTTAACTTTGCTGTGCCCTAGGGTTTATGCGGATGAGGACCGCAAAATTGAGGCTTACATTGATGGTTTGTCCGAGAAGATTGAACACGGGGTTGAGTCTAGTGAACCCCAGACTATTGAGGCGGCTATGTCTATGGCCCACAAACTTAATGACAAGGTGTTGAGAAGAAGTAAGACTACAGTTGCTGAAACTAGTGAGGAGGTTGTCAAGAAGGCTGATAATGGGAAACGAAAGTGGGATAACAACCGCAATCAAAACCAAAATCAGCAGAAGAAACAGGATACCTCAGGTGCTAACAACAGAAATCAACGTGTGTGTCCTCGTTGCTATAAAGCTCATGATGGTTACTGCACAGTTACTTGTAAGAGGTGCTCCAAGCAAGGGCACATTGCTAAAGATTGTACAGTGCTTTTGCCGGGTTCTGCTACTCCCGCGACTGGTGGTAATAATAATAATGTTGGTAATAGAGGTGGTAACGGTAGTGGTAATGGGAAATCGAATAATGGAGGTAATCAAAGGGTTTGTTATGAGTGTGGGAAGCTGGGGCATTTCCGAGATGCTTGTCCCAACAAGAAGATTGCTGAAACTGCACGCGGCCGAGCGTTCAACATTAATGCTAAGGATGCGGAGGAAGATCCTAAGCTTGTTACTGGTACGTTCTCAGTCAACGATTTATCAGTTTATGTGCTATTTGATTCAGGGGCTGATTTAAGTTTCGTGTAAAGTAAATTAAGTCCGAGAATCAAAGCGCGGTTAACTCCCTTAGACAATACTTATGTTGTTGAAGTAGCTAATGGTAAAGAACTTACTGCTAAGACTGTACATCGTAAATGTAACATTAATCTGGGTGGTAGGGATTTTGAGATAGACTTGATACCGATTGAACTTGGTAGTTTTGATATTGTTATTGGTATGGATTGTTTATCTGCGAACCGTGCTGAGATCGTGTGTTATGTTAAGGCTATTCGTATTACTGATGTGATTGGAGAGCCACTGATGGTCTTTGGAGATAAGAAATGCACACAGTTAAATCTTATTAGCTGTATGAAAGTTCGTAAACATCTCCGCAAAGGCTGTCATGCTATTCTTGCTCATGTTGTTGATCCTAGTAAGGAAGTGAAGAACGTTGATGACGTTCACATTGTTAGGGATTTTCCCGAGGTGTTTCCTGATGACTTACCTGGCCTTTCGCCGCAACGCGCGGTAGAATTTCAAATTGATCTTGTTCCCGGCGCTGCTCCTGTAGCACGTGCTCCTTATCGTCTTGCGCCTTCTGAACTTCAAGAATTGTCGAGTCAACTCCGTGAGTTGTTAGACAAAGGTTTTATTCGTCCTAGTTCGTCCCCTTGGGGAGCTCCCGTTCTGTTTGTTAAGAAGAAGGATGGTTCTTTTCGTTTATGCATTGATTATCATGAACTGAATAAGCTCACTGTTAAAAATCGTTATCCTCTACCGAGAATTGATGATCTGTTCGATCAGCTTCAGGGTTGTTCTGTTTATTCAAAAATTGATCTTCATTCTGGCTATCATCAGTTGCGTGTTAAAGAATCTGATGTTTCAAAAATTGCTTTTTGCACCCGTTACGGTCACTTTGAATTTCTTGTTATGCCGTTCGGATTGACAAATGCACATGCTGTGTTCATGGACCTCATGAACCGTGTGTGTAGACCCTATCTGGACAAGTTCGTTATTGTTTTCATCGACGACATCCTTATCTATTCTAAGAGTGATGAAGAGCACGAAGAACACTTGAGGTTAGTGCTTGATTTGTTAAAGAAAGAAGAGTTGTACGCTAAGTTCTCTAAGTGTGCTTTTTGGTTAAGAGAAGTTCAGTTCCTTGGTCATATTGTTAATAAACAGGGAATACAAGTTGATCCTGCTAAAATTGAGGCGATTGAAAAGTGGGAAACCCCGAAAACTCCTACTCAGATTCGTCAGTTCTTAGGGTTGGCAGGTTACTATCGAAGGTTCATTAAGGTATTGCGAAACCTCTAACTGCTTTAACGCATAAGGGGAAGAAGTATGAGTGGAAGGATGAACAAGAGAATGCTTTTCAGATTTTGAAGATGAAGTTGACTACCGCTCCGATTTTGTCACTACCGGAGGGTAATGACGATTTTGTTGTTTATTGTGATGCATCGCGACAAGGCTATGGTTGCGTTTTGATTCAACGAAAAAAGGTTATTGCGTATGCGTCACGACAGCTGAAGATTCACGAACAGAACTATACAACTCATGATTTAGAGTTGGGGGCTGTTGTTTTTGCGCTTAAAATATGGAGACACTATCTTTATGGTGTTAAGAGTACTGTGTACACCGATCACAAGAGTCTTCAACATATCCTCGATCAGAAACAGTTGAACATGAGATAACGAAGATAGATTGAGACGTTGAATGATTATAATTGTGACATTTTGTATCACCCGGGTAAGGCCAATGTTGTGGCTGATGCATTGAGTCGTAAAGAAGGACTGAACCTCGCAGGGTTAGGGCCTTGAATATGACAGTTAGATCAAACCTAGTTAGGCAGATTCTTGAGGCACAACAAGAAGCCTTAAAGGAGGAGAATTTCGTGAAGGAGAATGTAGAAAAGGTAGCTAATAAGTTTGAAGTACGAGCTGATGGTACTAGGTATTTTGCGGGACGTCTTTGGGTTCCGAAATTTGGAGGTCTTCGACAACTTGTTTTGGATGAGGCTCATAAGTCTAGATACTCTATTCATCCTGGTTCAGGAAAGATGTATCAGGATCTTAAGGAGCTGTATTGGTGGCATAATTTGAAAGGTGATGTAGCTAAGTATGTGACTAAGTGTTTGACCTGTGTTAAGGTCAAAGCTGAACATCAAAAACCGTCTGGACTTTTGGTGCATCCAGAAATTCCCGAGTGGAAGTGGGAAGGTATCACTATGGATTTTATTACTAAGTTACCAAGAGTTTCGGGTGGCTATGATGCGATTTGGGTGATTGTAGATCGACTCACTAAGTCAGGTCACTTTTTGCCGATTAAGGAAACCGACTCGATGGAGAAACTCACCCGTTTGTATTTGAAAGAGATTGTTTCTAGGCATGGTGTCCCCGTGTCCATTATTTCCGACCGAGACAGTCGATTTGTGTCGAGGTTTTGGCGATCTTTACAGGAAGCCTTGGGTACTAGGTTGAATATGAGCACCGCTTATCATCCTCAAATGGATGGTCAAAGTGAAAGGACCATTCAGACATTAGAAGATATGTTGCGAGCGTGCGTCATCGATTTTGGAAATGGGTGGGATAAATATTTGCCGCTAGCTGAGTTTTCTTATAACAACAGTTACCACACAAGTATTAAAGCCGCACCGTTTGAAGCTTTGTACGATAGGAAATGTAGGTCTCCTATTTGTTGGAATGAGGTTGGGTATACTCAACTTACAGGTCCAGAGATTATTCACGAGACTACTGAGAAGATTGTACAAATTAAAGAAAGGTTGAGAACTGCTAGAAGTCGGTAAAAGAGTTATGCTGATAAGGGAAGGAAAGATGTTGAATTTCAAGTTGGTGATCGTGTTATGTTAAAGGTTTCGCCTTGGAAGGGCGTAATCCGTTTTGGTAAAAGGGGAAATTTAAGTCCTCGTTTCGTGGGACCTTTTGAGATCATTGAAAGAGTTGGACCGATGGCTTATCGTTTGAAATTGCCACAAGAACTCAGTGCTGTTCACGTTGTTTTCCATATTTCGAATTTAAAGAAGTGCTTGGCTGAATTTGATCAGACTATTCCTTTGGCGGAACTTCAAGTTGATAAGCAATTGCATTTTATTGAGGAGCCTGTTGAAATCATGGACCGAGAGGTTAAGAGTCTTAAATAGAGCAGAATTCCTATTGCTCGGGTCAGATGGAACGCTAGGCGCGGTCCCGAGTTCACTTGGGAGCGTGAAGACCAGATGAAGCAGAAATACTCGCATTTGTTCTCAAATGCCGAGTCAACCCCTGCGCCTGCTTAAATTTCGGGACGAAATTTCCGTAACGGGAAGGTACTGTCACGACCCTACTTTTTCCGTTATCTTTTTCGGTTAATTATTTAACGGTCGTTAACTGTTAGTGTGCCACGTCATTTCTATGACCTATATTATTATTTTTGTAATAATATATATATATTAATTATTATGTGTTATGTGAATATTTGTATTCATATTTTAAATTTATACGTTTCTACGTCTCGCGGATTTCCATCCGGCGAATCTTTTTGGTTTTCAAACCAACGGTCAAGTTTTTGGGACATTTAGATCCTAAATATTTTAAATATGATATTTTAAGATCATATTATTATATAGTGTATTTATATTTATTTTTCGTCGCGCGTTTGTTATCTTTCCGAATTTTTAATCGCGTAAGTGCGTTTTCGCGTTTCGGGACTCGTTCGGGCTTTCGGGCCATCAGGAAATAACATTTAAGTGAGATGGTCCAAGTAGGACCCACCCCACCCCTAGAATCGGCCGAATGGATGGGGAGGGGATATCCCCTTTTGTTTTCAATTTTTCTCTCATTTATTTTTCATTCCATATTTTCCATCTAAACCTAATTTTGTGCTCTCCTCCTCTCTTCTTCTTTTTTTTGGCAACACCACCACCAACCTTCATCATCATCATCATCTAAAATTATAGCTTGGATCAAGGAGTAATTAGTATAAACGCGTTCCTCGTTCCGTTCTCTACGCGATAACATCAATCGTTTCTCGATTAGGGTATAAACCCTAACCCTAGAATTTTCAATTTTTCATTTATATTCTGTATTTTGATGATTATTTAGTAGTATGATGTTTGTGGATTATTGTAATTATGTTTGTATGCATAGATGTACTCATAATTGCATGTTTTCGGTTTATAAAATTCTGGACAGCAGCTATTTCCTGTATTCTGGGTTTGTGACTGATATAAAAGTTAAAATAAACTATCTAGATGAGTTCCTCTCATCAAGACATTAATTTTAGACTGCGGATTTATGTCGTTTCGATTCCCGGAGCCCTAGTTATGATCAAATTACTATTTTGTTAAAATTGAATTGTGATATTGACATGAACCAGGTTTGGTCCGACTTTGTGACCTTCCTTGGAGTCTTTAGGGTGTGTTAGTGTGTTAGGACTGATGGTGGGACGAACTTTCATGTTCGGGTCACCTAAATCCGAGCCACGGTTCACCCGGTATGACTAAAACACGGTTTTGAGTAAATTGAAGGTCCAAGTAGTGTCATGGCTGATTACCACGACTTGTGGACTGTTCTTGGTGTGTTCTTGAGTGCACCATTGTGTCGGGTGGTTTGAATAGGCGGAGATGCATATAAGGCTCGCCAGAAATCGACACCCGGGGCTCAAGATACGACCCGATGAACTTTTGAATTAAAACTTATGATTAATTCTAAAAGTTATGATAAAAAATAATGAATTTCATTATTAATTAATTACTTATGATAAAATAAGTAATTATTATTATTTAAGACTTATGATATAAATATTTATTATATCATTTAATCATTATTTATGATTTAATTAACATTTTAATTTAACTTACGATTAATAATACTTTTATTATTATTGGAAAATACTTATGATAAGTATTAAATTTATTTTACGAGAATATTATTATAAGACTTATAATAAAGATTAAATAATTATTTAATTATTATAAGACTTAATTATTATTTAATTATGATTTAATTATTAAATACTTATGATTTAATAATTATAATTAGAAACTTATGATATGATTAATAATTCATTATTAATTAATAATACTTACGATATGATTTAAAATTTATTATTAATTAATAATACTTATATTATCATTAATATTTAATTAATTAATTAAATACTTATGTTATATTAATTATATCATTTAAACTTATGTTAACTTTAATAATTCATTCTAATTTAATTAAACTTATGTTATGACTTAATTATACACTTTTAACTTTAATAAACATTATAACTTATGTTATTATTATAATTTACACTTTTCAAATTAATGTTGACTATGTTTGACCAAGGTTGACTTTTGAGTTGACTTTCGGTTGACTTTGACTTTCAGTTGACTTTTGTTGACTTTCTAAATAAGGAAACTTTCCTAACTTAAAAACTATCTAAAAATAGAACTTTCTAAATTTGGAAACTTTCCAAAAATAGAAACTTTCCAAAAATAGAAACTCTTCAAAAATAGAAACTTTCCAAAAATGGAAACCTGCTAAAAATAGAAACTTTCTATAAATAGAAAGTATGTGTCCGTACGCTGTTCCAGTCAAACTGATGCTTGCCGAGTATTGTTCTATGTCTACTTGCAATATGTACAATAGCTATCATACTAAGACTTGACCTAAGTTAGTTATTTATATTGACCTGCTTTATTTATAGGTCGGCGTTGTGATCATTCCTGATCACTTTACTCTATTTGATGTTCGCTTGTTTGTGTGGTTTCTTCAGTTGCTTTTAAGGTGAGTTATAGTCCCGTTTTTACAAACTTTTCAAATTATATTTTTGGGATGTGATTACATGCATTTTTATTTACGTTTAGACACAAGTAACAGTTAAATTTAATTATTCATTGTGAGTTAGACAAAAATATTCCCTAGTCTGGTAACTGTAATCATTGGTTTCTACCGGTGAACGCGAATCCTATGGATAGATCTATCGGGTTTGACAACCCCATTTCGAGCTAGTCGCGCTAGCAATTTATAATCGGAATGTTTAGTACTTCGTAATTTGTTGTAGATACACTGTCCAAGTGTATATTTTTATTGTGTTTGGCAAGGGTAAATAATGGGTTAAGTGGTTACCAGGTGGCTCATTATTAATGGAATAATGTTTAATGTTTTCTAACATATTTTTTTTTAAATCTTGTGGTCTAAAGTTTACTTATTATTTAAACCTATAATTCACTCAACCTTTGTGTTGACAGTTTACTTGCATGTTTTCACAGGTACTTGAGTTTTGTGATGCTTTCGCTGTGTTTAGAAGAGTCTGCATGCATTTGGGCAGATTTTATGAAACGATTTATGAAACTTAAGCTTGCATTCTATTTTTGGATAATTTAAACTTGTGGGTTTGTTGGCAAGGTTTTGTGTCAACTTTTGATTTATTACTATGGTTGGTTGTTTTGAAACTACATATTTTGGTTTGTTTCCTTTTTGGGAAACATTTAAAATAAAAGAATGCAACTTTGTTTATTTAATTCATTTAAGTCCGATCAAGCTGTGGGACCAACTGACGGATCCGTTAAGTGTTTTGACGGGGTCGTCACATAAAGGCACTATGGTCAAGGAAAGTTGTATAAGGCACACATAAAATGCAATCCTAGTTCTCTACAACAAACTGCTCTGATACCAATATGTGACGTCCTTCAAATAGGGCCTGGAAGAATAACGTCACTAAATATATCAAATCACAATTGTATAAACGAGAACGACTCTATATGAGACATTTTATTGAGTTTTGCAGCGGAAGATAAATAGATTACATTGTATTTAATGAACAATGCATTAAATGTCTTTAATTGATATGATATGAAATGCATGGCTCAAGCATGACAAGCAATCATCATCAAAGCAGCAGATATACAGCGGAAGCAATATTTAAGTACCTTAGAATAAACATGCTTAAAAAGTCAACACGAGGTTGAGTGAGTTCATAGGTTTGTCATAAATAATGATTTCAGTAATAGTGTTAGACCACAAGATTTCTGTTCATAAGCTTGGTCTCGCAGGGACCAATTAGTAGATCACGCAGATCCAAAAGTTGTTCATAAAGTTGGTCTCGCAGGGACCAAAAAGTAGACCACGCAGATCCAAAAGTTATTCATAAGCTTGGTCTCACATGGACCAATTAGTAGATCACGCAGATCCAAAAGTTATTCATAAGCTTGGTCTCACATGGACCAATTAGTAGATCTCGCAGATCTAAAAGTTATTCATAAGCTTTGTCTCACATGAACCAATTAGTAGATCACGCAGATCCAAAAGTTATTCATAGTTTGCCCCAAAGACAAGTTGTGTTTATACTTATCGGTTATGGACTTAGTCGAACATAGCCGGGTATAGCGTAGTTTAAAGTTGATACTTGTGTCTAGCGTGTAAAACAGTTATAAAAGTTGCGCATGTATTCTCAGCCCAAAAATATATATAAAGTTTAAAAGGGAACTATAAACTCACCTTAAATAGCAGTTGAAGTATTCCTTGAAAGGAATGAAATGAATGGAAATAAGTGACCGGGATCTCAACCTAGAGATAGAATGTACGATCAGATGTTGTCTAATAGACATAAGTATGGTAACTATACCAATGATAATGGTTTTCTAAAAGAAATTCCATTTTCGGAAAGGTTACTATCTATGGAAAGTTTCCACTTTTAGTAAGTTTCCATGTTTAGTAAGTTAGTGTTGAATACTAGTGAGTTGTTCTTAATAAGTCCACTACTTATTAAGTGTGTAAGTGACTAAGTGTTGTTCACTTAGTGAGTGTATGATTACTATAGTCGGGTTTGATATTGTGCACCATACCCAAACATCTATGCCACCGCCGAGTCACTTGAATGATCTATTTTTACCGGTTGGCCTAGGATTTCTCGACCAAAATCTAAGTTTGGCATTCGAAATCCACAAGCGTCCCATAGTGGTACCAACGATCACCCTAGGCCTTAAGTAGCGTTGAGGTTCATATATAGTGCACGTTATCTTGATTATAACCTTGGTAATAATAACGATAGTAATAATAATAATAATTGAAAATGGAAACATCACTCACGTATCAATATTGTGACTCAATATTGCAGGAAAAAGTACGCAGATGTAACAGACATTACAAATGCTAGGTTGACCTCACGAACAATACCCATAACCTCCATAGCTATAACCCATACTCCTTAGCTCTATCCAGCTCATAAAACCCGTTTTGAAATGACCCGCTCATGACTTCGTCGTAGTATTTTATGTATAAATAATAATATGTTATAATTCAGTAGGCTTATAACTACCTTTAGTGGTTTGATTATGTTATAATTCAGTAGGCTTATAACTACCTTTAGTGGTTTGATTATGTTATAATTCGGTAGGCTTATAACTACCTTTCGTGGTTTGATTCTTGATTAAGAATACTAATAATGAAGTGTAAGAACAAAGATGACAATGGAGAGAAAGAAAGAAACACTTTGTAAGTGTGAGAAATGGTGCAAGTTTAATGCTTGCATTCATGAGTATTTATTGCCTAAAATTTCAATATAAAAATACATACTTTATGTACTAAAATTGACTATATGTATAATAGTTTATAATTTTATTTTTAGTCAACATAAGAATGTACTAGTTTATACTCTTTTATTTATTTTTAGTCAACATAAGGATGTATTTGTTTAGGATTCTTTTTAGTCTCATTATTATTATTATTATTATTATTATTATTATTATTATTATTATTATTATTATTATTATTATTATTATTATTATTATTATTATTATTATTATTATTATTACATTTACTACATGATAAGTATTATTTTCTTTTTACTAATTCATTACATTGAATATATATATATATATATTCATTTCGAAATATATATTTGAAATATTTATTTAATATTTAGTTTTTCAAAATCAATTATATTTTAAAGTTTATTTTAAAATCGTTTAAATAATAGAAATTTTTATAACACGTAACGTTTTTAATATATATATATATATATATATATATATATATATATATATATATATACATAAAATTGTTCGTGAATCGTCAGAATCATATAAAAGTTAGGTTTAAATTTAGTCAGAAATTTTCGGGTTGTCATACTTCTCCTGCTATTTTAAGGTGAACTTCATAGCCCAACTTTTTACTATTTATAACTGTTTTACAACTTTTGGGGTGAGACACATGCTTGCTTTTATAACTGTTTTATGAAATGGACAAAAGTACTAAAACTAATTCTACGTGGGTTTGAATCAAAAATCCCGTACCTTGGTAACTTTAACTATTGGTTTATGAACTGGTAGGCGCGAATCCTAAAGGTAGATCTATCGGGTTTTACACCCCCACCCAGGATGTTGCACTAGACATTAGAGCTAGTGGGCGGGTGTTTAGTACTTCGAGGTTAACGGAACGCACTTGATTCAGTGCACATATTATTATAACACGGGGGTAATCACTATTATTTGTTAAGGCTTGTTACCGGGTGCCCACTTATAGAATGCATTTGTACACTGCGGTGTATGGTTATTTATGAAACTAAATCTTGTGATCTAAAACTTTGGTTATTATTTATAAACCTATGAAATTCACTCAACCTTTTGGTTGATACTTTTAAGCATGTTTTATCTCAGGTACCTAGATATTATGCTTCCGCTGTAGAACTTTGCTGATACTTAGAAGTCAAGCCATGCACTGGACCAGAGTTCACACTTGCGTCAATGTCGATTTTGACGGGGTGTTACAGTTGGTATCAGAGCAGTGGTTGTAGGGAACTAGACAGTCCTAATGTGGTCAAGCCTGAATAATAGGGTGCAATAGAGTCTAGTCTACAGCCGACCTATAGCTTAGAATATTATTACTTACATCAAACGATCATATCCACATCTCTCTTATATTCAGACTCCGGGAGGAACTCGCATTTGTGATTCTAAGTATTCTTTGACTCACGCGAGTTATTTTTATAAGATCACCTTAGTTAGTGAAACCATGGGATGTCACTCCTGATTTCTGTCATCTATCACGATCATGTACATAACATCCTTGTTATAATATGTATCTTTGTGCATTGGTTTGCTCACCATAAAAATGTCACTATCGACTTATACAAATTCTCGATAATCCAAAGACATTCTTATGTCATCATTCATATATATCACTCTTAAAATTTTGTCTTCTCATGCTATCCTTAGCACGCTGTATTAGAATCATCATTGGTCACATATCCTGACCTTATGGGGTAATATTGAAATGAAAGTATGAATTAGTGCAATATAATGGCGTCTGGCCAACGAGATTATATTACAGTAATTCATATAGAAATTCCAATGTTGCGACATGAGGAATAGAAAGTGAATCGAAGAAAATTCTCACGCTATTTGTTCCAAAATCCTATTGTTATTACATGAAGGATAATCACCATCTTTGAAGATATACGAAGAACTCGTTTTAACCAAACTGTCTAACTCATACTCATTAACAATTTCCCATGTAACATAAAGGTTGTGAATAGAGGAACCCTGAAATTCTACATTCATTTTTCTTAAACGGAATATCTCTTTATCCTTGATAATTAATCAACACTTGTTGTATCTGGATTCTCTCTATTATTACTCTTTTGATGTAGATTTTCATATGACTTTCATAAACCCATTTCATTTGAACTCTCAAACGTCGATCTTACAAACACCATGTTCACTATTACTTGTTCTATGCCGAGATGGTATATATCTCACAGGCATAATCTTTTGAATAATAGAACCTTCATACGGGTATCGTTTTGATTACCATAGTCAAGAAACTTTCGCGCTTGTGCATTTATTTATAGTAGATTACTTGGAACCAAGTAGGTAATGATGTCATACTCAAATAATAATCGATCACTGTTAATTCAAAAATCAAAGGTGAAATACACCATCTTAAGTTCTTCCATTTCCCCGTGGGTTGCGGCTTGAGCTAAACTCATTACATCTGAAATCTGCTATAATAATTGAAATAATTCCATCATAATCTAACGTATCATCCTCTCGTGTAACATCCCGCCTTTTTCCGTTTACTTTTCGTTAATTAATTTTTAAGTCCATTATATAATTATAACACTTTTCGTTAATACGCGTTCTTAAAATATTTCGTTTAGGTAATTCACCCATCCGCTTTTAAACTCGATGGACTAAACTTGCCAAATGACCAAAGATGTTACTAGGTCAAATGGTCAAACCATCATCTCTTCCACTCATTCACCTCCTCACTCTTTTACTACTTCCACTTTATTCTCTCAAACACCAAATTAAAGATTCATCATCCATTTCAAGTCTAGCAAGCATCAACTCAAACAAATTACATATTTGGAATCCTTGCATCTTCCTCTTCGAATCCATACCAACTTCATTACATTTGGGTAACTTTCTAAAAACACTAAATTTCTTGTTCTTGATCTTTTAAACTTAAAAGTGTGTTAATTAATGTCTATGACTCAAGTCTAACATGAATATGTGAATCATGTGCTCGATCTTGTTATTTTGAGTAACTAGCATGAACTTGAAATGGGTGTGCTTGATTTTTAGTTTTGGATGTTTATATGTTGTTAGATGTTAAAAGTGCATGTATAAAATGTGTTACTAGCATCACTAGCTTCAAATTGGTATGTAGGTGGACATGGAAAAGCTTCATAAACATAATTGTTAAACTTGTGATTTTGAGTTAGGGTTTGATAGAAGTAAAATGAACTTTTGATGCATTGAATGCTTCGCAATGTTGTTTGTAAGTGTTTAGTTGTATTGTATGCGTAATTACCTACGAAACGGCGTATCACATGTGTGCATTTAATTCCCGAATCATCAAAGTGCATTTATGAACTTGAAAGCATTTATGGTGGACATTTAATGAACTTTCAATTTGGATTTGATTATTATAAATGTTGATTTTTGATTGATGAAATGTGTTTTGTTATGTTCCTCGTCAAATTACCTTTCCAACGATATAAGATACGTGTCTTGAATGTTTACGGTTCGTTAATTGTGTTTGAATGAAATTTGGTTTGGGACTTAGACTTTTGAAATGAGCCAGGCACCAGCTCCAGTTGATTGCCGCGGCGCGACATAAGCCGTGTTCAGCGGCTGTTCACCTTGGCACTTTTACGAAAAATTCCAACTATGCTACGCACCTCCGATTACCATTTAACTTGTTCTAACATGCTTATATATGATTAAAAACCTCAGAAAAATATTTCGAGACCCGACCCGAACGTGTTGACTTTTTTGTTGACTTTGACTTGACCAAAGTTGACTTTTGTTCAAACTTAACCAATACTTGTTTAAACCGTTCTAATCTTCTTGTATACTTGATTCTTGCATGAAACTTGACAATTTGATTCACATGTTATATAATCGAGTCATAACGAGCCATAGGACTAATTGAACAACTTTGACTGACCGTGTTTACCGATATTGATATAACCTAATTGTTTAGGTCAAGACTAGCATTCGTTCTTGCACACGTTACTTTGTGAAGTACATTTATATCAGTGCAATCAAGGTGAGATCATAGTCCCACCTTTTCAATAACTTTTACTCTTTAAACTATGGGATGAGAAACATATACGTATCATACTTTTATGCTTTGAACACAAGTACGAAAACAAACATTCTACGTGCGAGTTAGAACAAAAAGTCCTCAATTCAATTATCATTAGTTACACTTGCAGGGTGTAAACGTGAACTTATATTATGTGATCACATGGGCTTGACAAGCCCTCATTCGGACGGTTCGCTACCGTTAGCGGATGAAATATATTTTCGAATATATAGTGTAGGTTCTAACACTATGATAACGGGGTTCGTGAACAGTTAAGTCTTGATAATTGGGTGCTCCACAAATGTATAACAACTTTGGAATGAAAACGATTTAGATAATCAACATTATGGCAATACAAAATCTTGTGGTTCAAAAATGACGTTTACTATTACACCTGTGATTTCACCAACGTTTTTCGTTGACAGTTTTCTATATGTTTTCTCAGGTCCTTGAATGCTAAGTGATACATGCTTCCACACTCTATTTTGATACTTGCTTGGATGTCGAGTATACATGCATATGTGAAGCGTCTTTTGACTTTACTAAATCATGTCGCATAGGTTTCATTTGTACGTTAACATTGTAATGTAACTAGTCGTTGAACTACTTTTGTAAACCTTGAAACATCTTTAGTTATGAAATGAATGCGACATACTTTTGGTTAAATGTTATTTAAAGACTTATGACCACGTAACGGGGCCTAAGTAGACGGCACCGTCAATGACTATTTTGTCGGGTCGCTACAGGATTTAGGCGAGTCTTGAACGAAAAGTCATCTACTCGAAACGAACTATCTGAAAATCAACTTTCCAGAAGTCCAGGTGTCTGACCAGACCCTGAAAAACAGTAAACAAGTGCTTTGGTGGGTTTCTTGGTGCTTAATGCTCATCATGGTTCTCATCCTTGATGTGTGTAAGCTTCAAGTGTACAACTCTTTGATGTTTTAGCATCACTTTGACCAAGGTTCAACCATCAACACACAAATGTCAAGACTAAGAGAGAATACAACTCACTTAAAAGTTTTAAAAGGATGATGAACCAAGGTTACATCATGTTCTTAGTCTTAACACAAATACAAGTTCTATTCAAGATTAAAGCTACAAACTTTGATTCAATCAAACAAGCAAGACATAAATTTGATCAATCAAGGTAATGGAACCCTAAGCTAGAGAGCTTGGATCCTTTAACAAATAATTATGAGATTACAAAGCTAGAAAGCTTGAATCTTTTATGTTCTTGAAGATCTTTAAAGCAAGAAGCTAGATCTTCAAGTTTCATGAAGATCATAAACACACGTTTTGATCTTTTTAACAAAAATAAAGTGATCTTAAGCTATAAAGCTTAGATCCATCAAAGTAATGAAGATCCAAAGCTAGAAAGCTTGAATCTTTTATGTTCTTGAAGATCTTGAAAGCAAAAAGCTAGTTCTTCAAGTTTCATGAAGACCATAAACACAAGTTTTGATCTTTTTAACAAAATAAGGAGATCATAAGCTAGAAAACTTAGATCCAACATAAGTAATGAAGATTCAAAGCTAGAAAGCTTGAATCTTTCATGTTCTTGAAAGATTCAAATCAAAGTTTGAATCTACAAGATATAACAAGATCAAAAAGCTAGAAAGCTTGATCTAAACATGATGATGATGTCGTGATTATGAGAAGAAGGAGAAGGAGAAGAAAATTTAAAACTTACAATTTTTAGAGTGAGAAAGACTAGAGAGAAAATTAGAGAGCAAGTGTGTGTAAAATGAGAATGAGATCAAGTGTGAAATGGGTGAATGAGGCTTGGTATTTAGAGTGGTGATGGGTGGTTTAGGTCGTGGGTACATGGGGGGACAATGGGACACCTTTTTGCTTTTTGCTTAGTGGTGGTCTAAATGTGGTGCTTGTTGTTAGGATCTCATGCAACATGTGTGGTAATGGTTAACAAAAATGCTAGTATGTTGGCTCATATAAATGGGTTTTTTATCCTACATCATAATGGGTCATAATTTTATTAAAATTGGGCTAACTTAAAAGTCCATTAGCTAGAGTAGGGTGGACTTAAGTCCAATAAGGTAGAAAGTCCAACAAGACTAACTAGTGTGCATTAGTAAATTACTAAACGTAATTAAGCAACCAATGAACCAAGTAATTGTCATTATAAAATAACAATTAGTATTACGTAGTCATAATATTTCAATTACGACAAAAGTTAAACGTGTACCAAAATACATAGCTCGTTCCAAACGTCAAGTGACACTAACGGTCATAAAAGCATTCGAGGTTCAAGTAAAGTAACTAAGTACTTAATAACACGTTTTAAAATATAAACGAAAGTAATCAATATGAATAAAGATCCCAGAACAAAATTTAACACAGTACGCACAAATACGCAGTTTCGTGAAAATAATAAACACATATATAAGTCGAAAAAGTTGGGTCGTTACAGTTGTAGCTCTTTCATGTTTGACTTTTAGCAAACCGAGTTTCGGTGCGCTTTACTCGATGCCACCGCTTCGTTAATTTAGGCTTTCGTAAACCTTTGTTCTTCTGTTGCTTCGTGAAGGTAAATTTGACGAAGCAATTTTTAATCATGTCAAAGATAAAGTGTACTACCGAAGGTGGAGTACACTCTGAATAGAAAATCAAATGAATAGGTGACGCACCATAAGATGAAACGATTGAAAAAGGTTATTATGCACACTGTGAACGTTATGAATAAGGTATGAAAGAAATATAACAAGCATTTGCACATGGTAATCACTAACCATTGAATCTGATGATGCCATATGACACATAAATAAACAATAAAGTAAAAGGTCCCTAGTTAATCGGAATAAAAAATCTAGTCATATCAAATAGAAGTGGTAGAGGAAAACGGTAGAGGGCAACTAAGATGAACTGATAGTGTACCCCATCTTCGGTATACACCTGAAGATACCTCTTTCGAAGATAATGCTCCACGAAGAAAATACTAAGTTTTGGACCACACCAGAAGATACATATTTGGATATAATGCTCCATGAAGCAATCTCATCCCTGGCTTTGAGTCACGAAGGTACCTACACCTTCTAAGCTCAAAAACACGAAGCCCAATTCTCTGTAAACCTCAATCGAAGATAAGTCTTAGGCGGGAAAACCATATCTTCGTTTACCACCCAAAATACCAAAGAGAAAGCAAACAGCTTTACTTTCTCTATCTCAGATGACCGAAATGGAAAGTACATATGAAGAAAAGAACAAATTAACTCTCTCAAAGTAACTATGTATTTTGAGGAAGACCACTAATACTTCCAAGACTGCATCCAGAACATGCTAAACCCTCAAAAGGAGCCTTGTCCTCCTATAAATAAGCAAGTATAAGCTCTGGAATGAAGACGTTCTCATGAACACATATTTCACCCATACTAAATGTGTCTATAACTCTATCTCTCTTCGTGGCGTAAAATAAGCACTTTCTTTTACTACCTTCTGAGAATCGCCAACAAGAATGTAATCCATATTACACGCCCTAATATATCTTCATATCTTCATGAGGTTAAGTAAGATCACTCTTACTACCTTCGGGGAGTCGCCAACAAGAGTATAAATCATTTTCTACTCTCCTCTCTTATTGTAACGACCCGTCAAAATCGCTATTGACGCAGTACGTTATTCACCGGTTTCATTGCGAGGTATTGACCTCTATATGATACGTTTTGTAAACATTGCATTCTTTTGAAAAGGTACACCATAAATGAAAATCTAAATCCAAGGTTTTTGACATATAATGATTTCTACATATAGACAATCATCGTAAATAATAGTTTACAATAATACATCCTTTGATAATGCAGTCAAAATAAGATACATGGTGATGATTTTGTGAATGCAATGTTTTCTCGAATAAAGCATGTATGACTCCATGCACATAACTTGTATAATGTATAAGAAAACGGCGGAAGACTTCTAGGGACCTGAGAATAACATGCTAAAAGTGTCAACACAAAGGTTGGTGAGTTCATAGTTTTGATATAGCGCATAATCTGTATATAAAGGTGGATCACAAGATTTCAGTTGTTTCATCCAGAAACGTTTATCAAAATATTCTACAAGATTGAGCACCCTGGTAACTAAACTTTAACGTCTATATAATAAGTACCCCTGTTTTAACATACATGCAACCAACATGTACAATACACACAAACCAACGTGTACTAACCTCAAATAGCATACGTCTATTTTATAGTTCAGGCAAGGGTTTCTATATCTGGAACATACGGGGATGTCAAGCCCTATGGATCCATATATAACTACTCGCGCCCACCAGTTCTTATAACCGGCAGCTACTAGTTACCAAAGCTAAGGGATTTTCGGTTCAAACTCGGTGTAGAATTTAGTATGTACTTGTATCCATTGCGTTTAAAATAAAGTGCATGTATTCTCAACCCAAAAATATATATTGCAAAAGCAATTAAAAAGGGAGCAAATGAAACTCACCTGACAACTTCAGAAATAAATCACAGAGATGTGACCGAAAATTGGAATGCAAGTAATCGTAGACCTCAACCTAGAGAACACATGTTGGTCAATAAGTGTCTAATAAGATAGGTCGGTCCATAGAGTTCGTATAGTCCTATTGCTCAAGTCCGACTCATAAATTTAGCAAAATTTAACAAAAGTCAACAAAAGTCAACAAAAGTCCAAGTAAGCCAAATGTAAGTCAATCGTAAGTCAAACATAGTCAACATAGTCAACACAAGTCAACAATCTCATAATATTACTCAAGTTGGTCAAATAGTCAAACATTGGTCAAATTTAAGTTATCTATTTTTATATAGCAAAATAATATTTTTTTTTGCATATATGTATTTTTTAGGTATTTTGCAGCTGATTTCGGGTCCCACAAAATTCAATATAATACCTTAGGTCGTGACCATTGAAAAATATGTCATCCCACCTTTATATAGACAGTTTATTTGACAAAAACGAAGTTACGGTTTAAAAGTTATGGCCTCGCGAAAACAGCCTCCCGAAACATAAAATGCTGATAAAATATTGTCCAAGTGTTCAAAATCAGCAACGATTGCCTATTTTCATGCTTGTTTTAAACCTGTTTAGACACAACAAAATCATACATATAATATATCGTTTTAAAGCTTGTCGTGAATACTTTCAATACCAAATACCAGTTTTTATCCAAACTTAACCGATTTCAAATTACGAGTCCGCAAAGTAGGTCCAAGAGTCATTTTTGACACTTTACCAAAACTATAAAAATTTTCTATCGACAACTCAAATTCTAAACCATAATACTTGAGCATGTAAAAATCATGTCACAAGTCTAAAATAATATTTTATACGTGTTACATACCTTTGGTTCTCAAAATTCCCCATACGGGTCAAAGTAGGCGCGTATGACCCAAATGGATCAAAAATACTCATTTTGACCAAAACATGCCAATACTCATTTTTAACACATTACAATCTTTAAACTTACTTAAATTAATATATCGGACGTGTCCAAGTTTCCCGTTATCCATTTTGACATTTTTAGGCTCAAACGGGTCAAGTGTCCAAACAGGCGGTTTAAATTACATGGTTTATACTTATACAAAAATTACCACTTTAGAACACACCACACTATATGAAATAGTTAATATAAGTGTATTAAGTTTGTACAAAAAGTCTCAAGTCTCTAGCATTGGTCATTATTTTTATAACCCGAAACATTTGCAAAAACACAAGTTTAACATCGTATTTACAGCAGCAACTTCTGTGATTTTTAGAAAAATCATCACAACTCCAAATCAGTCACCGCCAATTGGATATGCGGAATTTTTAAGTGAAGAATCTACCCAATTTTTCGTATAGTCTCATTCGACCCAGAACAGTCCCAGAAACAGCAAATGTACCCGCTGGTCGAATCAGTTTTTAACAGCACTTTTAATAAAATGTACAAAACATTGAACGAGTGTATAGGGTTCAAGAAAAATCGAAATGACCCGATTCTTGAGTCTAAATTCAATATCTTTTCGATGCATAGAATCCTATCAGCCCAGATTTTTAATTACAGCTTGTTAATCGTGTTAAAAACGTACTTTTTCAGCCTATCCCGAAACGTACCTTATTTTAATCCTAACTTTTGCCCTGTTCGCCCAATTTACGCAATATCCATATAAAAATTTAACTACTTTTCGAGAGTAATTTATCTAACAACTTCTTAGAAGCTCAAGTTCTAAAACAATTACTTCATGTTAGACCAAATCTAATGCATACAAAATAGTTTTAAGCCAATACGGGTAACAAATATTCGAGCAAACATAACATGAGCAATACGTATTCATTTTACATGATATCCTGGCCTAACTTGAGTGATTTTAATTATCTAACAGATAGTAAATAAATCACATTCCAAATCATAAAGTATTTTGCCCAGAAAATTCGGATTTAAGCATAAACAAGTCAGAACTTCAAATAAGCATAACGAGAGCAATTCTTAACGAAATTCGATGATTCTTAAGCCTAAAGTTATTAATTTTTTGAGAGGATTTCATCTTGATACATATAATTTACAGAAAATATGTCTTTCATATCAGTAGCATGCAATATAAAAACGTGATTTCATTAAAACTACTCAAATGATCAATTAAACACAAATTCATTTGTAACATTCAAGGACTTGAGCACTAGACACTATATCTCCCCTAATATGTAGCAAAAACATGAAAACCCAAAAATTAGAGTTTTTAAAACTTACTCTAATCAAGAAATTGTTGGTATGGATGTGTAGAGCTCTTCGAGAGGAATCCTGTAACGACCCGGATTTTTTCGATAATATATAGAAGATTAATATTTACATAATTAATGTTTCCAACATGTTAAGCAATCAAACTCATTAAGATTTGGTTATTTGAAATGAATTTTATACAAATGTTTGGCCACCCAGTTTGTCTGACGATTCACGAATGTCATAACTCGAAATAATTATATAATGATGTATATATGGATATATATATATATATATATATATATATATATATATATATATATATATATATATATATATATATATATATATATATATATATATATATATATATACTTATGATTTGATAAAATGATATTTAAGTATCTCATTACATATAATAACAATTGGTTATATACATAAAATGAGATTACTAACTTAAAAACTTCAAGACTATAACCTATATATAACGATTAACGTTGTAATAACTTCTAAATTAAAATGTATGTATATGTATTGTATTAATATGTATTAATACACTTTTGAAGGACTTAAACATATATACTAACATACTTATACTCAACAAAGATAGCTATACTCATTTTCTCATTCAATTTCATCAAGAATTCTACTCGTATTCATTCGGTATTTATACCAGTATCATACTCAACTCCTAGATTTACTAACTATTGGTATATACCAACAATAAACTCGAATGATCAGCCATTAGACATGATGTTACATGTGGGAACCAACCATTTAACCTCATGTATGACTTATATGCAAGAAAACAAGCTAAATATTCTATATATCCATCCCATCTTCACGTCAATTTGCACACACACACACACACACACATACAATTTCATTTCCAATTTTCTTCCAAGTTAATTCACTCTCTAATCTCTCTTCATTTACCTACTCAAGAACTCAGTAAACAACCTTCACTTTGATCGTAAACTACATCAAAGATCAAGCTTAAAACACCATAGAAAGAATCACTCAAGAACGTATCAAGATAACCTTCCAAGTGTACAAGTTTACTTCCAATCTTTCAATCCAACTCCACAACTCTTTAGAATCCATAATCCTACTTTCATATCAGTAGCTTCTCATCTAATAATCAAGGTAAGAACCATATATAAACTTTGGTTCAATTTATATACTTATAACTATCTTAATTCAAGATAGAATTCTTATTCGAACTTTTGTTCATTCCATGTTTATACTTCAAGAATTCCAAACCATCAAGGGTATCTTTGAACTCAAGATATTCTCCTTATTTTTCCAGTAACTTTATTCATTTGATTTGAGGTAGTAACCTTATTCATAATCTTATTCGATTCATATTCATATAGCTATCTTATTTTGAGTTTATAACTAATAACAACAAGAACATAGTTTAGATTATTTCTAAACTTGTTTGCAAATAAACTTAATCCTTCTAACTTGAATTTTAAAATACTTCAACACATGTATTATGACTGTATGTCAAGCTAACATAAGGATATAAAACTTGTAAACACGAACAACACCTTAAAATCGAATATACGCTGTCTTAGTCGAACGGGGGCTGTTTTGGGTTTAATTTTAAAAACCTATCTCAAACTTTGAATTAAAAGATTTCCTTTGGTGAAAAATCTTATTTTATATGGATACGAAACATATCCAAAATCCATGGTTAAACTCTAAGTGGAAGTATGTTTTTAAAAGGGTCATCAAGATGTCGTTCTTACGACGGATATGACTATCTTCTTTTATTTGACACCTAAGCTATATTTTCGACTATAAACATATACTTTTTCTGTTTAGATTAATAAATAACGGTTTGATCATATTGTAATGGGTTGTGTAAAAACTTATTTATTTGAGGAGATTGTCTTTGATAGACAATCTAAATTATGTCATTAAGACCTTTATTCAATAATAAAGGTTATGATTGTTTTTAAAAACGAATGCAAGATTTGAAAAACGTCTCATATAGAGGTCAAAACCTCGCAAAGAAACCAATTAATATGAAACGTTTATAATTAATATGAAAGGGGCATTTCAGTTGGTATCCGAGCTTTGGTCTTAGAGAACCAGAAAATTTTTCATTAGTGTGTCTAACTGATTTTTTTATGCATTAGTGAGTCTGGACTTCGACCGTATTTGTTTTAAAAATAATTGCTTAACATAATTGTTGGAAACATAAGATTATTAATATGTAAATATTATAAGATATATTATTCCTTTAACATGCCTGCTATTATGTGATAGATGACTTCATCCGATCATATAAGCATCTCTAGTGATTCAGATTTCATTTACTTATCAAGTGATTCGGAGGCTGAGTTAAAGCATACGACTTATGAACCAACGGAAAAGTTAACTTTTGGTACTACCATTAAAGAGGAAAATTGTTGGGAAAATTGGGAAGATTCACAATTGCCAGAAGAGGTTCCAGAAGAGAATTCGGAAGAAGATCCAGAGGAGGAACCCGAAGAAGATGATCCTGAAGAAGTTGTAGAAATTACTGAACGACAACGTGATTTGGAAAAATCTTTGGCTGTTATACCCGATCCCAAACCCGATGAACCTATTATGACCCAAAATGTTTGTGATCATCCACCTGAACCATCTAAGAAACCAGTTTATAAAATATCCGCTCGTATAATGACTGGTGGTTCTGTTCCCAAACAATTAGCCGAAAGAACCAATTGGGAGGAATTGGAAAAAGAACTACCCAAACGAAAATCTAAACGTTTGGCCGAGAAAGAAACAATGTCAACATCTAAGAAATCTCGCCGTTCTTGAACCATCGGTAGCTATCCTGTATTCCATGCATTGTGAAATATGTAGTATATTGTATGTTTAAGTTTGTATGAAAGTTTGTGATGTAATTTTCCTTATGATTGTATAATAATAAGAATAAACATGGAAGGTTTATTATTATTATTACAACTTATTATTACGTAGTAACGTAATAACTTACCATAGTTTTTCATATTAGAATTTTAGTAGTTAATTTGTGTGTTAGCTGCTAAGTATGAACATTATTACAGTTATAAAACGCTAATATGAAGAAAAGGCTTTTATAATAATAAGTTCATATTAAGCTACAAAATACTTTTTGGCTACTTCTAAAAATTATATATGATTAACTCATTCGGCTATTTTTGAAGGAAATGGCTCCTCCAGCTACTAGACAACAACAATTGAACACAGAAGAACTTCAAGCTTTCGCTGCAAATATGGCTGCAGTGGTGAATGCAATGAACAACAATAACCAATCAGGTTCCAGCAGTGGAGGAAACAATGGCAACCGGGTAGGATGTTCCTACAAAGCTTTTATGGCCTGTAAACCCAATGAGTTTGAAGGAACCGAAGGACCCGTTTCGCAATCAGAAACTGCGCAGAAGAGGATAAAGTTAAGTATGCCACACATACTTTCAGGAGTACTGCTTTGACATGGTGGAATACCTACATGGATTACGTAGGACAGAATACCGCCTACGCACTTCCATGGTCCGCTTTCAAACACATGATGAAGGAAGAGTACCGTCCCAGAACCGAAATCAACAAGCTCAAGGCAGAGCTTAAAGCACTGACAACCCCAGGGTTAGACGTCACTACCTACGAGCGACGTTTTAATGAACTGGCTTTAATGTGTCCTGGATCATTTGAGGACGAAGAAGCAAAAATTGAAGCATTCATAAAAGGGTTGCCGGAACGAATCCAAGAGCATGTAGGTGCTAACAACCCTGCAACAATGCAGAAAGCGAGTTGTATAGCCCACAAATTGATAGGCCAAATTACAGGAAGGATAAAGAAAGAAGCGGTCAAGGAGGCCATAATGAAACAGGGAAAAAGAAAGTGGGAGGAAAGCGGTGATCAGGGTCACCAGTACAACAACAACAATCAAAACAACAATTACAACAACAATCGCAACCACCCCAACAACAACAATAATCGCAACAACAACTGCAACAATAACCGCAACAACCATCCCAATAATAACAACAACAACAACAACCGCAACCAAAACTACAACAACAACAACCCCAATCCCAACAATAACAACAATAAACGTCTCAACAACAATAACCCTAACAACAACAACAACAACAACAACAACAACAACAGCAGCAGCAGCAACGACAACAAAAGGCAAAGAACTATATGCTCCAGGTGTGATACGTTTCATCCGGAATGGTTTTGTAGAGAATTATGTACCAGGTGCAATAGAAATGGCCATATTGCGGCAAAGTGTGAAGTCTATGGACCAAATAGAGACAGAGGAGCAAATAATACCGGAACAAATAATAACAGCGTTGTTTGCTATGGATGTGGAAAACCGGGCCATACCATAAACCAGTGCCGGAATGGAAATTGGCAAGGCCGTGGGAGAGCCTTCAACATTAATGGGGAGAAAACACAGCAAGACCCGGAGCTTGTTACGGGTACGTTTCTTATCAACAATACACCTGCTTATGTTTTATTTGATTCGGGTGCCGATAGAAGTTATATGAGTAGAGAATTTTGTGCCAAATTAAATTGCCCGTTGATGCCTTTGGATAAAAAGTATATAGTTGAAGTAGCAAACGGTAAACTAATTAAGGTTGATAAAATTTGCCGAAATCAAAAAATTAGTTTAGTTAGCGAAACGTTTGCAATTGATTTAATACCGGTGGAATTGGGAAGCTTCGACGTAATTATTGGAATGGACTGGATGTTCAAGGTGAAAGCCGAAGTTGTTTGTCATGAGAAGGCAATTTGCATTCCGAGAGAAGACGGATTACCCTTAATGGTGTACGGAGAAAAGGGTAATGCCAAATTAAATCTTATTAGTAGTTTAAAGGCACGCAAACTAATAAGAAAAGGTTGCTATGCCGTACTAGCACACGTCGAGAAGGTTGAAAAAGAAGAAAAGAAAATCGATGACGTTCTCGTTGCAAGAGAATTTCTTGAGGTATTTTCGGACGAATTACCGGGACTACCTCCACACCGATCCATTGAATTCCAAATAGATCTTGTACCAGGAGCCGCACCAATAGCTCGTGCTCCATATAGACTTGCGCCCACCGAAATGAAAGAATTACAAAGTCAGCTACAAGAATTATTAGAATGTGGTTTTATCCGACCGAGTACGTCACCATGGGGAGCTCCAATTTTGTTTGTTAAAAAGAAAGATGGGTCTTTTCGCATGTGTATCGATTACCGTGAGCTGAACGAAGTAACCATCAAAAACCGGTACCCTTTACCCCGAATCGACGACCTATTTGATCAACTCCAAGGTTCGAGCGTATACTCCAAAATCGACTTAAGGTCGAGTTATCATCAACTGAGGGTTAAAGAAGCTGATATACCGAAAACAGCCTTCAGAACTCGTTATGGCCATTACGAATTCATGGTTATGCCATTCGGTCTAACCAATGCACCCGCAGTTTTCATGCACCGAGTATGTAGTCCATATTTAGATAAGTTTGTTATTGTCTTTATTGATGACATTCTTATCTATTCGAAGAATAACCAAGAACACGAACAACATTTGAGACTTGTGTTAGAATTGTTAAGAAAATAATAGCTTTATGCAAAATTCTCTAAGTGAGCTTTTTGGTTAAATGAAGTACAATTTCTTGGCCACATAGTCAGTAGTAATGGAATCAAAGTTGATCCAGCCAAGATCGAAGCCAACAAAAATTGGGAAACCCCGAAAACTCCAACGCAAATACGTCAATTTTTGGGTTTAGCCGGTAATTAAAGGAGATTTATTCAAGATTTCTCCCGAGTAGCCAAACCTTTAACTACCTTGACACATAAGGGGAAGAAGTATGAATGGACTTCAGAACAAGAGGGTGCCTTTCAATTGTTGAAAAAGAAGTTGACTACGGTACCTATTTTATCGTTACCTGACGGAATGGAAGATTTTGTTATCTACTGCGATGCATCAAGAATGGGTTTTGGGTGTGTTCTTATGCAACGGAAGAAGGTGATTGCATATGCTTCTCGACAACTCAAATTTCATGAACAAAACTACACCACACACGATCTGGAATTGGGCGCCGTTGTTTTTGCATTAAAGATGTGGAGACATTATCTATATGGGGTCAAGTTTATCGTATACACCGACCACAAAAGTCTCCAACATATTTTAAATCAAAAGCAACTAAATATGAGGCAGCGTAGGTGGGTTGAGCTGCTAAATGATTATGATTGTGAAATCCGTTACCACCCGGGCAAAGCGAATGTGGTAGCTGATGCCTTGAGTCGAAAGGAAAGAGAACTTATTCGAGTAAAAGCTATGAACATGATTGTTCATACTAATCTTACTACTCAAATAAAAGAGGCCCAACAGGAGGTTTTGAAGGAAGGAATTTTTGGAAGAGAAATACCCAAAGGATTAGGAAAACAGCTTAATAATCGGGAAGACGAAACCAGGTATTTAGCTGAAAGAATTTGGGTACCAAAGAATGGGGATTTTAGGAAAGTGGTACTAGATGAAGCACATAAAACCAGATATTCAATACATCCCGGAGCGAGAAAAATGTATCAAGACCTCAAGAGAAACTTTTGGTGGCCAGGAATGAAGGCCGATATAGCCACATATGTAGGAGTATGTTTAACTTGTTCTAAAGTCAAAGCTGAGCATCAGAAACCATCGGGTCTACTCCAACAACCTGAAATCCCAGAATGGAAATGGGAAAACATTACCATGGATTTCATTGCTAAGTTACCGAGAACTACAGGTGGTTATGATATGATCTGGGTAATAGTCGATCGTCTTACTAAGTCAGCACATTTTCTGCCAATAAAAGAAAAGGATGGTATAGAGAAATTAGCACGATTATACCTGAAAGAAGTTGTTTCTAGACATGGTATACCAATCTCTATTATCTCTGATCATGATAGCAGATTTACTTCCAGATTCTGGCAGTCATTACACGAAGCGTTGGGAACTCGTCTAGATTTAAGTACTGCCTATCATCCACAAACTGATGGGCAGAGTGAAAGGATGATTCAGACACTCGAAGACATGCTACGAACATGTGTTATTGATTTTGGAAGCAATTGGGATTGACATCTACCGTTAGCTGAGTTTTCCTACAACAACAGCTATCATTCTAGTATTGAGGCGGCACCATTCGAGGCACTTTATGGTAGGAAGTGCAGGTCTCCAATTTGTTGGAGTGATGTGGGGGATAAACAGATTACAGGTCCAGAAATTATCCAAGAAGCCACTGATAAAATCATTCAGATTCAGCAATGATTGAAAACAGCCCGGAGTCGACAAAAGAGCAATGCGGATGTTAGTAGAAAACCTTTAGAGTTTGAGGAAGGTGATATGGTTATGCTTAAGTTATCACCTTGGAAAGGTGTTATTCGTTTTGGAAAGCGGGGGAAATTGAGCCCAAGATACATTGGGTCATTCAAGATTGAAAAACGCATTGGGCCGGTGGCCTATCGACTTGAGCTACCTCCACAATTAGAAAAGATTCACAACACCTTTCATGTTTCTAACCTGAAGAAATGCCTAGCGATTGAAGATCTCATTATTCCTTTAGATGTGATTAAAATTGACGAGAAACTAAATTTCGTTGAAGAACCCATTGAAATTATGGATCGTGAGGTCAAACGACTCAAACAAAGTAAGATACCAATCGTTAAGGTTCGATGGAATGCTCGTAGAGGACCTGAATTTACTTGGCAACGAGAAGACCAAATGAAGTTGAAGTACCCACATTTGTTTCTCGATATCGCACGTTAACTAGGTACTATTCTAAATTTCGGGACGAAATTTAATTTAACAGGTGTGTAATGTAACGACCCGGGTTTTTTCGATAATATATAAAAGATTAATATTTACATAATTAATGTTTCCAACATGTTAAGCAATCAACCTCATTAAGATTTGATTATTTGAAATGAATTTTATACAAATGTTTGGCCACCCAGTTTGTCTGACGATTCACGAACGTCATAACTCGAAATAATTATATAATGATGTATATATTGATATATATATATATATATATATATATATATATATATATATATACTTATGATTTGATAAAATGATATTTAAGTATCTCATTACATATAATAACAATTGGTTATATACATAAAATGAGATTACTAACTTAAAAACTTCAAGACTATACACCTATATATAACGATGAACGTTGTAATAACTTCTAAATTAAAATGTATGTATATGTATTGTATTAATATGTATTAATACACTTTTGAAGGACTTAAACATATATACTAACATACTTATACTCAACAAAGATAGCTATACTCATTTTCTCATTCAATTTCATCAAGAATTCTACTCGTATTCATTCGGTATTTATACCAGTATCATACTCAACTCCTAGATGTACTTACTATTGGTATATACCAACAATAAACTCCAATGATCAGCCATTAGACATGATGTTACATGTGGGAACCAACCATTTAACCTCATGTATGACTTATATGCAAGAAAACAAGCTAAATATTCTATATATCCATCCCATCTTCACGTCAATTTGCGCACACACACACACATACAATTTCATTTCCAATTTTCTTCCAAGTTAATTCACTCTCTAATCTCTCTTCATTTACCTACTCAAGAACTCAGTAAACAACCTTCACTTTGATCATAAACTACATCAAAGATCAAGCTTAAAACACCATAGAAAGAATCACTCAAGAACGTATCAAGATAACCTTCCAAGTGTACAAGTTTACTTCCAATCTTTCAATCCAACTCCACAACTCTTTAGAATCCATAATCCTACTTTCATATCAGTAGCTTCTCATCTAATAATCAAGGTAAGAACCATATACAAACTTTGGTTCAATTTATATACTTATAACTATCTTAATTCAAGATAGAATTCTTATTCGAAATTTTGTTCATTCCATGTTTATACTTCAAGAATTCCAAGCCATCAAGGGTATCTTTGAACTCAAGATATTCTCCTTATTTCTCCAGCAACTTTATTCATTTGATTTTAGGTAGTAACCTTATTCATAATCTTATTCGATTCATATTCATATAGCTATCTTATTTTGAGTTTATAACTAATAACAACAAGAACATAGTTTAGATTATTTCTAAACTTGTTTGCAAATAAACTTAATCCTTCTAACTTGATTTTTAAAATACTTAAACATATGTATTATGACTGTATTTCAAGCTAACATAAGGATATAAAACTTGTAAACACGAAGAACACCTTAAAATCGAATATACGCCGTCTTAGTCGAACGGGGGCTGTTTTGGGTTTAATTTTAAAAACCTATCTTAAAATTTGAATTAAAAGATTTCCTTTGGTGAAAAATCTTATTTTATATGGATACGAAACATATCCAAAATCCATGGTTAAACTCTAAGTGGAAGTATGTTTTCAAAAGGGTCATCAAGATGTCGTTCTTACGACATTGACACCTAAGCTATATTTTCGACTATAAACATATACTTTTTTTGTTTAGATTAATAAATAATGGTTCGATACAAAACCATGGCAAGTTGAATCACTCAAAACGGATTTGTAACGAAGAAATTATGGGTAAAACAAAATTGAATATTTTTGTTTGTTTTTAGCTACGGTTTTGATTAATAAAAATGGATGCTAACCTTATCCTAGCTAACTTACCATGTATCCTACATGTATTTATACATGTCTAGTTCCCAAACTTATGGAAATACAATTTATAATAGTCGTGATTAAGTTCTACGACAATATATTATAGTCTTAATAAAGATCGTAAGGCACCATATATATATATATATATATATATATATATATATATATATATATATATATATATATATATATATATATATATATATATATATATATATATATGACTTGATTACCGTTGATCCATATACAATGTTTTGACATATCATTTTAACTTCTTCTATATATATATATTATTGGAACGAACTATAAGACACCATTGGCAGTAATCTCGAGTTAGCTGTGGGTCAAAGTGGATTCCAACATAATATATATATACTTTGAGTTGTGATCGAGCCTGAGACATGTATACAATGGGTCGCGGATTGCTTCAGACAATATACATATTATGTGTCTTATTATATTAAGACAATATATTATAGTGTTAGTAAATTCTAACACAATATATACATTTATATTTATATATATATTTATACTGTTGGACTATCGGACTATTGGACTACGAACGTTGGACTACTAACAATGGACAATTAAAATTATCACAAGTATCATATGAAATGTCCCGTTCTTATTGATTAAAAACGTTCCATATTAATTGATTTCGTTGCGAGGTTTTGACCTCTATATGAGACGTTTTTCAAAGACTGCATTCATTTTTAAAACAAACCATAACCTTTATTTCATAGATAAAGGTTTTAAAAAAAGCTTTACGTAGATTATCAAATAATGATAATCTAAAATATCCTGTTTACACACGACCATTACATAATGGTTTACAATACAAATATGTTACAACAAAATAAGTTTCTTGAATGCAGTTTTTACACAATATCCTACAAGCATGGACTCCAAATCTCGTCCTTATTTAAGTATGCTATAGCGGAAGCTCTTAATAATCACCTGAGAATAAACATGCTTAAAACGTCAACAAAAATGTTGGTGAGTTATAGGTTTAATCTATATATATCAAATCATAATAATAGACCACAAGATTTCATATTTCAATACACATCCCATACATAGAGATAAAAATCATTCATATGGTGAACACCTGGTAACCGACATTAACAAGATGCATATATAAGAATATCCCCATCATTCCAGGACACCCTTCGGATATGATATAAATTTCGAAGTACTAAAGCATCCGATACTTTGGATGGGGTTTGTTAGGCCCAATAGATCTATCTTTAGGATTCGCGTCAATTAGGGTGTCTGTTCCCTAATTCTTAGATTACCAGACTTAATAAAAAGGGGCATATTCGATTTCGATAATTCAACTATAGAATGTAGTTTCACGTACTTGTGTCTATTTTGTAAATCATTTATAAAACCTGCATGTATTCTCATCCCAAAAATATTAGATTTTAAAAGTGGGACTATAACTCACTTTCACAGATTTTTACTTCGTCGGGAAGTAAGACTTGGCCACTGGTTGATTTATGAACCTATAGCAATATATACATATATATCAAAGTATGTTCAAAATATATTTACAACACTTTTAATATATTTTGATGTTTTAAGTTTATTAAGTCAGCTGTCCTCGTTAGTAACCTACAATTAGTTGTCCACAGTTAGATGTACAGAAATAAATTGATAAATATTATCTTGAATCAATCCACGACCCAGTGTATACGTATCTCAGTATTGATCACAACTCAAACTATATATATTTTGGAATCAACCTCAACCCTGTATAGCTAACTCCAACATTCACATATAGAGTGTCTATGGTTGTTCCGAAATATATATAGATGTGTCGACATGATAGGTCGAAACATTGTATACGTGTCTATGGTATCTCAAGATTACATAATATACAATACAAGTTGATTAAGTTATGGTTGGAATAGATTTGTTACCAATTTTCACGTAGCTAAAATGAGAAAAATTATCCAATCTTGTTTTACCCATAACTTCTTCATTTTAAATCCGTTTTGAGTGAATCAAATTGCTATGGTTTCATATTGAACTCTATTTTATGAATCTAAACAGAAAAAGTATAGGTTTATAGTCGGAAAAATAAGTTACAAGTCGTTTTTGTAAAGGTAGTCATTTCAGTCGAAAGAACGACGTCTAGATGACCATTTTAGAAAACATACTTCCACTTTGAGTTTAACCATAATTTTTGGATATAGTTTCATGTTCATAATAAAAATCATTTTCTCAGAATAACAACTTTTAAATCAAAGTTTATCATAGTTTTTAATTAACTAACCCAAAACAGCCCGCGGTGTTACTACGACGGCGTAAATCCGGTTTTACGGTGTTTTTCGTGTTTCCAGGTTTTAAATCATTAAGTTAGCATATCATATAGATATAGAACATGTGGTTAGTTGATTTTAAAATTCAAGTTAGAAGGATTAACTTTTGTTTGCGAACAAGTTTAGAATTAACTAAACTATGTTCTAGTGATTACAAGTTTAAACCTTCGAATAAGATAGCTTTATATGTATGAATTGAATGATGTTATGAAAATCATTACTACCTTAAGTTCCTTGGATAAACCTACTGGAAAAGAGAAAAATGGATCTAGCTTCAACGGATCCTTGGATGGCTCGAAGTTCTTGAAGCAGAATCATGACACGAAAACAAGTTCAAGTAAGATCATCACTTGAAATAAGATTGTTATAGTTATAGAAATTGAATCAAAGTTTGAATATGATTATTACCTTGTATTAGAATGATAACCTACTGTAAGAAACAAAGATTTCTTGAGGTTGGATGATCACCTTACAAGATTGGAAGTGAGCTAGCAAACTTGAAAGTATTCTTGATTTTATGTAACACGAACTTGTAGAATATATGAAGAACACTTAGAACTTGAAGATAGAACTTGAGAGAGATCAATTAGATGAAGAAAATTGAAGAATGAAAGTGTTTGTAGGTGTTTTTGGTCGTTGGTGTATGGATTAGATATAAAGGATATGTAATTTTGTTTTCATGTAAATAAGTCATGAATGATTACTCATATTTTTGTAATTTTATGAGATATTTCATGCTAGTTGCCAAATGATGGTTCCCACATGTGTTAGGTGACTCACATGGGCTGCTAAGAGCTGATCATTGGAGTGTATATACCAATAGTACATACATCTAAAAGCTGTGTATTGTACGAGTACGAATACGGGTGCATACGAGTAGAATTGTTGATGAAACTGAACGAGGATGTAATTGTAAGCATTTTTGTTAAGTAGAAGTATTTTGATAAGTGTATTGAAGTCTTTCAAAAGTGTATAAATACATATTAAAACACTACATGTATATACATTTTAACTGAGTCGTTAAGTCATCGTTAGTCGTTACATGTAAATGTTGTTTTGAAACCTTTAGGTTAACGATCTTGTTGAATGTTGTTAACCCATTGTTTATTATAACAAATGAGATGTTAAATTTTTATATTATCATGATATTATGATATATAATATATCTTAGTATGATGTATATACAGGTAAATGTCGTTACAACGATAATCGTTACATATATGTCTCGTTTCGAAATCATTAAGTTAGTAGTCTTATTTTTTACATATGTATTTCATTGTTAATACACTTAATAATATATTTATTTATCATTTAACATAATTAACCAAGTGTATCAATATCTTAATATGATTCATATGTACCTAGTAAGACGTTATAACGATAATCGTTATATATATCGTTTTCGAGTTTCTTAAATTAATAGTCTCATTTTTATGTATATAACTCATTGTTAAAATACCTAATGAGATACATACTTATAATAAAATCATGTTAAATATATATATAACCATATATATGTCATCGTATAGTTTTTACAAGTTTTAACGTTCGTGAATCACCGGTCAACTTGGGTGGTCAATTGTCTATATGAAACCTATTTCAATTAATCAAGTCTTAACAAGTTTGATTGCTTAACATGTTGGAAACATTTAATCATGTAAATATCAATCTCAATTAATATATATAAACATGGAAAAGTTCAGGTCACTACAGTACCTATCCGTTAAATAAATTTCGTCCCGAAATTTTAAGCTGTTGAAGGTGTTGACGAATCTTCTGGAAATAGATGCGGGTATTTCTTCTTCATCTGATCTTCATGCTCCCAGGTGAACTCGGGTCCTCTACGAGCATTCCATCGAAACTTAACAATTGGTATCTTATTTTTCTTAAGTCTTTTAACCTCACGATCCATTATTTCGACGGGTTCTTCGATGAATTGAAGTTTTTCGTTGATTTGGATTTCATCTAACGGAATAGTGAGATCTTCTTTAGCAAAACATTTCTTCAAATTCGAGACGTGGAAAGTGTTATGTACAGCCACGAATTGTTGAGGTAACTCAAGTCAGTAAGCTACTGGTCCGACACGATCAATAATCTTGAATGGTCCAATATACCTTGGATTTAATTTCCCTCGTTTACCAAATCGAACAACGCCTTTCCAAGGTGCAACTTTAAGCATGACCATCTCTCCAATTTCAAATTCTATATCTTTTCTTTTAATGTCAGCGTAGCTCTTTTGTCGACTTTGGGCAGTTTTCAACCGTTGTTGAATTTGGATGATCTTCTCGGTAGTTTCTTGTATAATCTCCGGACCCGTAATCTGTCTATCCCCCACTTCACTCCAACAAATCGGAGACCTGCACTTTCTACCATAAAGTGCTTCAAACGGCGCCATCTCAATGCTTGAATGGTAGCTGTTGTTGTAGGAAAATTCTGCTAACGGTAGATGTCGATCCCAACTGTTTCCGAAATCAATAACACATGCTCGTAGCATGTCTTCAAGCGTTTGTATCGTCCTTTCGCTTTGCCCATCAGTTTGTGGATGATAGGCAGTACTCATGTCTAGACGAGTTCCTAATGCTTGCTGTAATGTCTGCCAGAATCTTGAAATAAATCTGCCATCCCTATCAGAGATAATAGAGATTGGTATTCCATGTCTGGAGATGACTTCCTTCAAATACAGTCGTACTAACTTCTCCATCTTGTCATATTCTCTTATTGGCAGAAAGTGTGCTGATTTGGTGAGACGATCAACTATTACCCAAATAGTATCAAAACCACTTGCAGTCCTTGGCAATTTAGTGATGAAATCCATGGTAATGTTTTCCCATTTCCATTCCGGGATTTTGGGTTGTTGAAGTAGAACTGATGGTTTCTAATGCTCAGCTTTTACCTTAGAACACGTCAAACATTCTCCTACGTATTTAGCAACATCGGCTTTCATACCCGGCCACCAAAAATGTTTCTTGAGATCCTTGTACATCTTCCCCGTTCCAGGATGTATTGAGTGTCTAGTTTTATGAGCTTCTCTAAGTACCATTTCTCTCATATCTCCAAATTTTGGTACCCAAATCCTTTCACCCCTATACCGGGTTCCGTCTTCCCGAATATTAAGATGCTTCTCCGATCCTTTGGGTATTTCATCTTTTAAATTTCCCTCTTTTAAAACTCCTTGTTGCGCCTCCTTTATTTGAGTGGTAAGGTTATTATGAATCATTATATTCATAGATTTTACTCGAATGGGTTCTCTGTCCTTCCTGCTCAAGGCATCGGCTACCACATTTGCCTTCCCCGGGTGGTAACGAATCTCAAAGTCGTAATCATTCAACAATTCAATCCACCTACGCTGCCTCATATTCAGTTGTTTCTGATTAAATATGTGTTGAAGACTTTTGTGGTCGGTATATATAATACTTTTGACCCCATATAAGTAGTGCCTCCAAGTCTTTAATGCAAAAACAACCGCGCCTAATTCCAAATCATGCGTCGTATAATTTTGTTCGTGAATCTTCAATTGTCTAGACGCATAAGCAATCACCTTCGTTCGTTGCATTAATACACAACCGAGACCTTGCTTTGATGCGTCACAATAAATCACAAAATCATCATTCCCTTCAGGCAATGACAATATAGGTGCCGTAGTTAGCTTTTTCTTCAATAACTGAAACGCATTCTCTTGTTCATCATTCCATTCAAATTTCTTCCCTTTATGCGTTAATGCAGTCAAGGGTTTTGCTATTCTGGAAAAGTCTTGGATGAACCTTCTGTAGTAACCAGCTAGTCCTAAAAACTGGCGTATGTGTTTCGGAGTTTTCGGGGTTTCCCACTTTTCAACAGTTTCTATCTTTGCCGGATCTACGTTAATGCCTTCTTTGTTCACTATGTGACCGAGGAATTGAACTTCTTCCAACCAAAATGCACACTTTGAAAACTTAGCGTACAATTCTTCCTTCCTCAATTCTTCTAACACCTTTCTCAAATGTTCACCCCGTTCTTGGTCATTCTTTGAGTAAATAAGTATGTCATCAATGAAAACAATGACAAACTTGTCAAGGTATGGTCCACACACTCGGTTCATAAGGTCCATGAATACAGCTGGTACATTAGTCAATCCAAACGGCATAACCATAAACTCGTAATGACCATAACGCGTCCTAAAAGCAGTCTTTGGAATATCATCTTCTTTCACCCGCATTTGATGATACCCGGAACGTAAGTCAATCTTTGAATAAACAGACGAGCCTTGTAGTTGATCAAATAAGTCGTCGATTCTCGGTAGTGGGTAGCGGTTCTTGATGGTAAGTTTGTTCAACTCTCGGTAGTCAATACACAACCTGAATGTACCATCTTTCTTCTTGACAAACAAAACAGGAGCTCCCCACGGTGATGTACTTGGTCGAATGAAACCACGCTCTAAAAGTTCTTGTAATTGGCTTTGCAGTTCTTTCATCTCGCTGGGTGCGAGTCTGTAAGGAGCACGAGCTATTGGTGCAGCTCCTGGTACAAGATCTATTTGAAATTCAACGGATCGATGTGGGGGTAATCCCGGTAATTCTTTCGGAAATACATCGGGAAATTCTTTTGCAATGGGAACATCATTGATGCTCTTTTCTTCAGTTTGTACTTTCTCGACGTGTGCTAGAACAGCATAGCAACCTTTTCTTATTAGTTTTTGTGCCTTCAAATTACTAATAAGATGTAGCTTCGTGTTGCCCTTTTCTCCGTACACCATTAAGGGTTTTCCTTTTTCTCGTATAATGCGAATTGCATTTTTGTAACAGACGATCTCTGCTTTCACTTCTTTCAACCAGTCCATACCGATTATCACATCAAAACTCCCTAACTCTACTGGTATCAAATCAATCTTAAATGTTTTGCTAACCAGTTTAATTTCTCGATTCCGACATATATTATCTGCTGAAATTAATTTACCATTTGCTAATTCGAGTAAAAATTTACTATCCAAAGGCGTCAATGGATAAATTAATTTAGCACAAAAATCTCTACTCATATAGCTTCTATCCGCACCCGAATCAAATAAAACGTAAGCAGATTTATTGTCAATAAGAAACGTACCCGTAACAAGCTCCGGGTCTTCCTGTGCCTCTGCCGCATTAATATTGAATACTCTTCCGCGGCCTTGTCCATTCGTGTTCTCCTGGTTCGGGCAATTTCTAATAATGTGGCCCGGTTTTCCACATTTATAACAAACTACATTGGCATAACTTGCTCCGACACTACTTGCTCCGCCATTACTCGTTCCGACACCATTTGTTCCTTTCGTTCTATTAACCCCTGGTCCGTAGACCTCACACTTCGCCGCGCTATGACCATTTCTTTTACACTTGTTGCAAAATGTGGTGCAGAACCCCGAGTGATACTTTCCACACCTTTGGCATAGCTGCTTCTGATTGTTGTTGTTGTTGTTGGGATGATTGTTGTAGTTGCTGTTGCTGTTGTTGTTGTTGTTGTTGTTGTTGGGCCGTTTGTTGTAGTTGCGATTGATGTTGCGATTGTTGGGATAATTGTTGCGATTATTGTTGTAATTGCTGTTGTTGTTGTATTGGTGATTCTTATCACCTTTTTCCTCCCACTTTCTTTTGACTTGCTTCACATTGGCCTCTTCAGCAGTCTGTTCTTTAATTCTTTCTTCAATCTGGTTCACTAGTTTGTGAGCCATTCTACATGCCTGTTGTATAGAGGCGGGCTCGTGTGAACTTATATCTTCTTGGATTCTTTCCGGTAATCCTTTCACAAATGCGTCGATCTTCTCTTCCTCATCTTCGAATGCTCCCGGACACAATAGGCACAATTCTGTGAATCGTCTTTCATACGTGGTAATATCAAATCCTTGGGTTCGTAACCCTCTAAGTTCTGTCTTGAGCTTATTGACTTCGGTTCTGGGACGGTACTTCTCGTTCATCAAGTGCTTGAATGCTGACCACGGTAGTGCGTACGCATCGTCTTGTCCCACTTGCTCTAGATAGGTATTCCACCATGTTAACGCAGAACCTGTGAAGGTATGCATAGCGTACTTCACTTTGTCCTCTTCAGTACACTTACTTATGGCAAACACCGATTCGACCTTCTCGGTCCACCGTTTCAATCCGATCGGTCCTTCGGTTCCATCAAATTCCAAAGGTTTGCAGGCAGTGAATTATTTGTAGGTGCATGCTACACGATTTCCTGTACTGCTAGATCCAAGGTTATTGTTGGTATGTAGCGCAGCCTGTACTGCGGCTATGTTTGAAGCTAGAAAAGTATGGAATTCCTCTTCATTCATATTCACGGTGTGTCGAGTAGTCGGTGCCATTTCCTTCAAAATAGTCAAATGGAACAAGTTAATCATACAGAATATTAAGAGTAGTTAATAGTATTTCGTAGCATAATATGAACTCATTTATAAAAGCTTTTTCTTCATATTAGCGTTTTATAAGTTTAAATTCGGGTAGTACCTACCCGTTAAGTTCATACTTAGTAGCTAATATACAATTCAACTACTACAATTCTATATGAAAAACTGATTATAATAATATTTCGCGTTCAAACTTTTATACAATATTTTACAAACTTACAATACCGCTTATTTTACATAAAGCATGAAATATAGCACACAATAACTTTGATACAAGATAGTTGTGAAGATAATTCTAGCTAGTACACAAGTCGTTCAGCAAAGGCAATAAAGACACGTAATTCATACGTCCAGAAACAAGTCATGCATTCTGGTTTTACTAATACCACTTCCCATCCTTGGTCTTGCGGAACGTAACCGTTGTGACCGATAGTATGACAACGTGTTGTAACATCGTCAAAAGGGCGAAGGTTATGTAATGACCAACAGTCTCGTAATAACCTAAAAACCTCATTTCTTACCCCAATTACCGACTCCGTCACTTGTGGGAACGTTTTGTTTAATAGTTGTAGCCCGATGTTCTTTTTCTCACTTTGGTGAGAAGTGAACATTACTAACCCATAAGCATAACATGCTTCTTTATGTTGCATGTTAGCCGCTTTTTCGAAATCATAAAGTCCTATATTCAGATACATTGAGTCAAAATAATTTCTTAACCCGTTGCGTAAAATAGCATTTGGGTTCCCCGCAATATATGCGTCAAAGTAAACACATCGTAACTTATGGGTTTCCCAATGTGATATCCCCCATCTTTCAAACGAAAGCCTTTTATAAACCAAGGCATTCTTGGAACGTTCTTCGAATGTCTTACAAACTGATTTTGCCATAAATAGTTGTGCCGAAGAATTCTGACCGACTCTAGACAAGATTTCATCAATCATGTCTCCGGGTAAGTCTTCTAAAATATTGGGTTGTCTATCCATTTTATGTTTTTATACTGTAAAATAGACAAGAGTTAGATTCATAAAAGATACTTATTAATACAAGCAATTTTTACATATATCGTAAAGCATAAGCACACTATATTACATATATTACACCGCACAAATACAACTATCTTATTCCGACTCACTCGTTTCTTCTTTTTCGAACTTGGTTCTTTTTACTAAGTTTTTAGGGATATATGATGTTCCCCTAATACGAGCCGTCGTTTTCCACATTGGTCTAGAAAAACCTGGTGGTTTAGAGGTTCCCGGGTTATTGTTACAACTTAAGAAATACGGGTGTTGACGATACATATAAAGTTCATCGCAGTTGGAATTAGATTTCTCTATTTTTATGCCCTTTCCCTTATTGTTCTCTTTTGCCTTTTTAAATTCAGTTGGGGTCATTTCTATAACATCATCGGAATCCTCGTCGGGATCCGATTCATCGGAGAATTGGTAATCCTCCCAATATTTTGCTTCCTTGGCGGAAACACCGTTGACCATAATTAACCTTGGTCGGTTGGTTGAGGATTTTCTTTTACTTAACCGTTTTATTATTTCCCCCACCGGTTCTATTTCTTCTTTCGATTCCTCCTCCTCCGGTTCCGATTCTTCTTCCGGTTCCGATTCTTCTTCCGGTTCCTCTTCGGGAACTTGTGAATCAGTCCACGAATCATTCCAAATTACATTTGACTCTTCATTATTATTAGGTGAGTCAATGGGACTTGTATTAGAGGTAGACATCTATCACATAATATCAAACACATTAAGAGATTAATATATCACATAATATTCACATGTTAAAAATATATAGTTTCCAACAAAATTTGTTAAGCAATCATTTTTCAAGTAAACACGGTCGAAGTCCAGACTCACTAATGCATCCTAACAAACTCGATAAGACACATTAATGCAAAATTCTAGTTCTCTAAGACCAACGCTCTAATACCAACTGAAATGTCCCGTTCTTATTGATTAAAAACGTTCCATATTAATTGATTTCGTTGCGAGGTTTTGACCTCTATATGAGACGTTTTTCAAAGACTGCATTCATTTTTAAAACAAACCATAACATTTATTTCATAGATAAAGGTTTTAAAAAAAGCTTTACGTAGATTATCAAATAATGATAATCTAAAATATCCTGTTTACACACGACCATTACATAATGGTTTACAATACAAATATGTTACAACAAAATAAGTTTCTTGAATGCAGTTTTTACACAATATCCTACAAGCATGGACTCCAAATCTCGTCCTTATTTAAGTATGCTATAGCGGAAGCTCTTAATAATCACCTGAGAATAAACATGCTTAAAACGTCAACAAAAATGTTGGTGAGTTATAGGTTTAATCTATATATATCAAATCATAATAATAGACCACAAGATTTCATATTTCAATACACATCCCATACATAGAGATAAAAATCATTCATATGGTGAACACCTGGTAACCGACATTAACAAGATGCATATATAAGAATATCCCCATCATTCCGGGACACCCTTCGGATATGATATAAATTTCGAAGTACTAAAGCATCTGATACTTTGGATGGGGTTTGTTAGGCCCAATAGATCTATCTTTAGGATTCGCGTCAATTAGGGTGTCTGTTCCCTAATTCTTAGATTACCAGACTTAATAAAAAGGGGCATATTCGATTTCGATAATTCAACTATAGAATGTAGTTTCACGTACTTGTGTCTATTTTGTAAATCATTTATAAAACCTGCATGTATTCTCATCCCAAAAATATTAGATTTTAAAAGTGGGACTATAACTCACTTTCACAGATTTTTACTTCGTCGGGAAGTAAGACTTGGCCACTGGTTGATTCACGAACCTATAACAATATATATATATATATCAAAGTATGTTCAAAATATATTTACAACACTTTTAATATATTTTGATGTTTTAAGTTTATTAAGTCAGCTGTCCTCGTTAGTAACCTACAACCAGTTGTCCACAGTTAGATGTACAGAAATAAATTGATAAATATTATCTTGAATCAATCCACGACCCAGTGTATACGTATCTCAGTATTGATCACAACTCAAACTATATATATTTTGGAATCAACCTTAACCCTGTATAGCTAACTCCAACATTCACATATAGAGTGTCTATGGTTGTTCCGAAATATATATAGATGTGTCGACATGATAGGTCGAAATATTGTATACGTGTCTATGGTATCTCAAGATTACATAATATACAATACAAGTTGATTAAGTTATGGTTAGAATAGATTTGTTACCAATTTTCACGTAGCTAAAATGAGAAAAATTATCCAATCTTGTTTTACCCATAACTTCTTCATTTTAAATCCGTTTTGAGTGAATCAAATTGCTATGGTTTCATATTGAACTCTATTTTATGAATCTAAACAGAAAAAGTATAGGTTTATAGTCGAAAAAATAAGTTACAAGTCGTTTTTGTAAAGGTAGTCATTTCAGTCGAAAGAACGACGTCTAGATGACCATTTTAGAAAACATACTTCCACTTTGAGTTTAACCATAATTTTTGGATATAGTTTCATGTTCATAATAAAAATCATTTTCTCAGAATAACAACTTTTAAATCAAAGTTTATCATAGTTTTTAATTAACTAACCCAAAACAGCCCGCGGTGTTACTACGACGGCGTAAATCCGGTTTTACGGTGTTTTTCGTGTTTCCAGGTTTTAAATCATTAAGTTAGCATATCATATAGATATAGAACATGTGGTTAGTTGATTTTAAAATTCAAGTTAGAAGGATTAACTTTTGTTTGCGAACAAGTTTAGAATTAACTAAACTATGTTCTAGTGATTACAAGTTTAAACCTTCGAATAAGATAGCTTTATATGTATGAATCGAATGATGTTATGAACATCATTACTACCTTAAGTTCCTTGGATAAACCTACTGGAAAAGAGAAAAATGGATCTAGCTTCAATGGATCCTTGGATGGCTCGAAGTTCTTGAAGCAGAATCATGACACGAAAACAAGTTCAAGTAAGATCATCACTTGAAATAAGATTGGTATAGTTATAGAAATTGAATCAAAGTTTGAATATGATTATTACCTTGTATTAGAATGATAACCTACTGTAAGAAACAAAGATTTCTTGAGGTTGGATGATCACCTTACAAGATTGGAAGTGAGCTAGCAAACTTGAAAGTATTCTTGATTTTATGTAACTCAAACTTGTAGAATATATGAAGAACACTTAGAACTTGAAGATAGAACTTGAGAGAGATCAATTAGATGAAGAAAATTGAAGAATGAAAGTGTTTGTAGGTGTTTTTGGTCGTTGGTGTATGGATTAGATATAAAGGATATGTAATTTTGTTTTCATGTAAATAAGTCATGAATGATTACTCATATTTTTGTAATTTTATGAGATATTTTATGCTAGTTGCCAAATGATGGTTCCCACATGTGTTAGGTGACTCACATGGGCTACTAAGAGCTGATCATTGGAGTGTATATACCAATAGTACATACATCTAAAATCTGTGTATTGTACGAGTACGAATACGGGTGCATACGAGTAGAATTGTTGATGAAACTGAACGAGGATGTAATTGTAAGCATTTTTGTTAAGTAGAAGTATTTTGATAAGTGTATTGAAGTCTTTCAAAAGTGTATAAATACATATTAAAACACTATATGTATATACATTTTAACTGAGTCGTTAAGTCATCGTTAGTCGTTACATGTAAATGTTGTTTTGAAACCTTTAGGTTAACGATCTTGTTGAATGTTGTTAACCCATTGTTTATTATAACAAATGAGATGTTAAATTTTTATATTATCATGATATTATGATATATAATATATCTTAGTATGATGTATATACAGTTAAATGTCGTTACAACGATAATCGTTACATATATGTCTCGTTTCGAAATCATTAAGTTAGTAGTCTTATTTTTTACATATGTATTTCATTGTTAATACACTTAATAATATATTTACTTATCATTTAACATAATTAACCAAGTGTATCAATATCTTAATATGATTCATATGTACCTAGTAAGACGTTGTTATAACGATAATCGTTATATATATCGTTTTCGAGTTTCTTAAATTAATAGTCTCATTTTTATGTATATAACTCATTGTTAAAATACCTAATGAGATACATACTTATAATAAAATCATGTTAAATATATATATAACCATATATATGTCATCGTATAGTTTTTACAAGTTTTAACGTTCGTGAATCACCGGTCAACTTGGGTGGTCAATTGTCTATATGAAACCTATTTCAATTAATCAAGTCTTAACAAGTTTGATTGCTTAACATGTTGGAAACATTTAATCATGTAAATATCAATCTCAATTAATATATATAAACATGGAAAAGTTCGGGTCACTACATCATAAGTATGGAATATTAATTATATGTATATCTTGACACAAGAATATTATTATTAGGTTCGTGAATTTGTCAAAGGCCAAGTCTTATTACCATCTATTCGGAAATCATCACAAGTGAGTTATAGTCCCATTTTTACTATCTAAATTATTTTGGGATGAGAATATATGCAAATTTATAAATGTTTTACAAAATAAGCACAAGTTCATGAAACTACATTCTACGTTTGTATTGTTATACCAGATATCTGTACTTATTATTATTATGCTTGGTAACCTAAGAATTAGTGAAAAACACTAATTGACGCGAACACTAAAGGTAGATCTACGGGAACCAACACCCCCCATTTTCGAATAGTGGAAATGCTTTAGTAATTCGAAGGGTTCTTGTCATACATTTGAATAGTGGAATGTATGATGCCAGATATCTTAAGTGCTCCATGTTAAGGTCGGTTACCAGGTGACTCATCGTATGAATGATTTTTGCAGTTGTAATGATCCTGCGCATTTAATTAAATGAAATCTTGTGGCTTATTAAATATTGTGATTATTAATTAGAAATTAAACCTATGACTCACCAACATTTTTGTTGACTTTTTAAGCATGTTTATTCTCATGTGACTATTAAAAATGCTTCCGCAGTCGTATGCCAACCCAAGGTCAAGATTTGAAGTCCGCATAATTGTTTATATTGTTTAAACTTGCATTCGGAGTGTTGTTATAATATATTTGATCATATTGTAATGGGTTGTGTAAAAACTTATTTATTTGAGGAGATTGTCTTTGATAGACAATCTAAATTATATCATTAAAACCTTTATTCAATAATAAAGGTTATGGTTGTTTTTAAAAACGAATGCAAGATTTGAAAAACGTCTCATATAGAGGTCAAAACCTCGCAAAGAAACCAATTAATATGAAACGTTTATAATTAATATGAACGGGGCATTTCAGTTGGTATCCGAACTTTGGTCTTAGAGAACCAGAAAATTTTTCATTAGTGTGTCTAACGGATTTTTTTTATGCATTTGTGAGTCTGGACTTCGACCGTATTTGTTTTAAAAATGATTGCTTAACATAATTGTTGGAAACATAAGATTATTAATATATAAATATTATAAGATATATTATTCCTTTATCATGCCTGCTTTTATGTGATAGATGACTTCATCCGATCATATAAGCATCTCTAGTGATTCAGATTTCATTTACTTATCAAGTGATTCGGAGGCTGAGTTAAAGCATACGACTTATGAACCAACGGAAAAGTTAACTTTTGGTACTACCATTAAAGAGGAAAATTGTTGGGAAAATTGGGAAGATTCACAATTGCCAGAAGAGGTTCCAGAAGAGGATCCGGAAGAAGATCCAGAGGAGGAACCCGAAGAAGAGGATCCTGAAGAAGTTGTAGAAATTACTGAACGACAACGTGATTTGGAAAAATCTTTGGCTGTTATACCCGATCCCAAACCCGATGAACCTATTATGACCCAAAATGTTTGTGATCATCCACCTGAACCATCTAAGAAACCAGTTTATAAAATGACCGCTCGTATAACGACTGGTGGTTCTGTTCCCAAACATTTAGCCGAAAGAACCAATTGGGAGGAATTCGAAAAAGAACTACCCAAACGAAAATCCAAACGTTTGGCCGAGAAAGAAACAACGTCAACATCTAAGAAATCTCGCCGTTCTTGAACCATCGGCAGCTATCCTGTATTCCATGCATTGTGAAATATGTAGTATATTGTATGTTTAAGTTTGTATGAACGTTTGTGATGTAATTTTCCTTATGATTGTATAATAATAAGAATAAGCATGGAAGGTTTATTATTATTATTACAACTTATTATTATGTAGTAACATAATAACTTACCATAGTTTTTCATATTAGAATTTTAGTAGTTAATTTGTGTGTTAGCTGCTAAGTATGAACATTATTACAGTTATAAAACGCTAATATGAAGAAAAGGCTTTTATAATAATAAGTTCATATTAAGCTACAAAACACTTTTTGGCTACTTCTAAAAATTCTATATGATTAACTCATTCGGCTATTTTTGAAGGAAATGGCTCCTCCAGCTACTAGACAACAACAATTGAACACAGAAGAACTTCAAGCTTTCGCTGCAAATATGGCTGCAGTGGTGAATGCAATGAACAACAATAACCAATCGGGTTCCAGCAGTGGAGGAAACAATGGAAACCGGGTAGGATGTTCCTACAAAGCTTTTATGGCCTGTAAACCCAATGAGTTTGAAGGAACCGAAGGACCCGTTAGACTAAAGCAGTGGACATAGAAGGTTGAAGCCGTGTTCGCAATCAGCAACTGCGCAGAAGAGGATAAAGTTAAGTATGCCACACATACTTTCAGGGGTACTGCTTTGACAAGGTGAAATACCTACATGGATTACGTAGGACAGAATACCGCCTACGAACTTTCATGGTCCGCTTTCAAACAAATGATGAAGGAAGAGTACCGTCCCAGAACCAAAATCAATAAGCTCAAGGCAGAGCTTAAAGCACTGACAACCCAAGGGTTAGATGTCACTACCTACGAGCGACGTTTCAATGAACTGGCTTTAATGTGTCCTGGATCATTTGAGGACGAAGAAGCAAAAATTGAAGCATTCATAAAAGGGTTACCGGAATGAATCCAAGAGCATGTAGGTGCTAATGACCCTGCAACAATGCAGAAAGCGATCTGTATAGCCCACAAATTGATAGGCCAAATTACAGGAAGGATAAAGAAAGAAGCGGCCGAGGAGGCCATAATGAAACAGGGAAAAAGAAAGTGGGAGGAAAGCGGTGATCAGGGTCACCAGTACAACAACAACAACAATCAAAACAACAATTACAACAACAATCGCAACCACCCCAACAAAAACAATAATCGCAACAACAACCGCAACAATAACCGCAACAACCATCCCAATAATAATAACAACAACAACAACCGCAACCAAAACTACAACAACAACAACAACTCCAATCCCAACAATAACAACAATAAACGTCTCAACAACAATAACCCTAACAACAACAACAACAACAGCAACAACAACAACAACAACAACAACGACAACGACAATAAAAGGCAAAGAACTATATGCTCCAGGTGTGATACGTTTCATCCGGAATGGTTTTGTAGAGAATTATGTACCAGGTGCAATAGGAATGGCCATATTGCGGCAAAGTGTGAAGTCTACGGACCAAATAGAGACAGAGGTGCAAATAATGTCGGAACAAATAATAACGGCGTTGTTTGCTATGGATGTGGAAAATCGGGCCATATCATAAACCAGTTCCGGAATGGAAATTGGCAAGGCCGTGGGAGAGCCTTCAACATTAATGGGGAGAAAACACATGAAGACTCGGAGCTTGTTACGGGTACGTTTCTTATCAACAATACACCTACTTATGTTTTATTTGATTCGGGTGCCAATAGAAGTTATATGAGTAGAGAATTTTGTGCCAAATTAAATTGCACGTTAACGCCTTTGGATAAAAAGTATATAGTTGAAGTAGCAAACGGTAAACTAATTAAGGTTGATAAAATTTTCCGAAATCGAAAAATTAGTTTAGTTAGCGAAACGTTTGCAATTGATTTAATACCGGTGGAATTGAGAAGCTTCGACGTAATTATTGAAATGGACTGGATGTCCAAGGTGAAAGCCGAAGTTGTTTGTCATGAGAAGGCGATTCGCATTCCGAGAGAAGACGGATTACCCTTAATGGTGTACGGAGAAAAGGGTAATGCCAAATTAAATCTTATTAGTAGTTTGAAGGCGCACAAACTAATAAGAAAAGGTTGCTATGCCATACTAGCATACGTCAAGAAGGTTGAAAAAGAAGAAAAGAAAATCGATGACGTTCTCGTTGCAAGAGAATTTCCTGAGGTATTTCTGGACGAATTACCGGGACTACCTCCACACCAATCCGTTGAATTCCAAATAGATCTTGTACCAGGAGCCGCACCAATAGCTCGTGCTCCATATAGACTTGCGCCCACCGAAATGAAAAAATTACAAAGTCAGCTACAAGAATTATTAGAACGTGGTTTTATCCGACTGAGTACATCACCATGGGGAGCTCCAATTTTGTTTGTTAAAAAGAAAGATGGGTCTTTTCGCATGTGTATCGATTACCGTGAGCTGAACAAAGTAACTATAAAAAACCGATACCCTTTACCCCGAATCGACGACCTATTTGATCAACTCCAAGGTTCGAGCGTATACTCCAAAATTGACTTAAGGTCAGGTTATCATCAACTGAGGGTTAAAGAAGCCGATATATACCGAAAACAGCCTTCAGAACTCGTTATGGCCATTACAAATTCATGGTTATGCCATTCGGTCTAACCAATGCACCCGCAGTTTTCATGGACCTCATGCACCGAGTATGTAGTCCATATTTAGATAAGTTTGTTATTGTCTTTATTGATGACATTCTTATCTATTCGAAGAATAACCAAGAACACGAACAACACTTGAGACTTGTGTTAGAATTGTTAAGAAATGAACAGCTTTATGCAAAATTCTCTAAGTGCGCTTTTTGGTTAAATGAAGTACAATTTCTTGGCCACATAGTCAGTAGTAATGGAATCAAAGTTGATCCCGCCAAGATCGAAGCCATCAAAAATTGGGAAACCCCGAAAACTCCAACGCAAATACGTCAATTTTTGGGTTTAGCCGGTTATTATAGGAGATTTATTCAAGATTTCTCCCGAGTAGCCAAACCTTTAACTGCCTTGACACATAAGGGGAAGAAGTATGAATGGACTTCCGAACAAGAGGGTGCCTTCCAATTGTTGAAAAAGAAGTTGACTACGGCACCTATTTTATCGTTACCTGATGGAATGGAAGATTTTTTTATCTACTGTGACGCATCAAGAATGGGTTTTGGGTGTGTTCTTATGCAACGGAAGAAGGTGATTGCATATGCTTCTCGACAACTTAAAATTCATGAACAAAACTACACCACACACGATCTAGAATTAGGCGCCGTTGTTTTTGCATTAAAGATGTGGAGACATTATCTATATGGGGTCAAGTTTATCGTATACACCGACCACAAAAGTCTCCAACATATTTTAAATCAAAAGCAACTAAATATGAGGCAGCGTAGGTGGGTTGAGCTGCTAAATGATTATGATTGTAAAATCCGTTACCACCCGGGGAAAGCGAATGTGGTAGCCGATGCCTTGAGTCGAAAGGAAAGAGAACCTATTCGAGTAAAAGCTATGAACATGATTGTTCATACTAATCTTACTACTCGAATAAAAGAGGCACAACAGGAGGTTTTGAAGGAAGGAATTTTTGGAAGAGAAATACCCAAAGGATTAGAAAAACAGCTTAATAATCGAGAAGACGGAACCAGGTATTTAGCTGAAAGAATTTGGGTACCAAAGAATGGGGATTTGAGGAAAGTGGTACTAGATGAAGCACATAAAACCAGATATTCAATACATCCCGGAGCGGGAAAAATGTATCAAGACCTCAAGAGAAACTTTTGGTGGCCAGGAATGAAGGCCGATATAACCACATATGTAGGAGCATGTTTGACTTGTTCTAAAGTCAAAGCTGAGCATCAGAAACCATCGGGTCTACTCCAACAACCTGAAATTCCAGAATGGAAATGGGAAAACATTACCATGGATTTCATTGCTAAGTTACTGAGAACCGCATGTGGTTATGATATGATCTGGGTAATAGTCGATCATCTTATTAAGTCAGCACACTTTCTGCCAATAAAATAAAAGGATGGTATAGAGAAATTAGCATGATTATACCTGAAAGAAGTTGTTTCTAGACATGGTATACCAATCTCTATTATCTCTGATGGTGATAGCAGATTTACTTTCAGATTCTGGCAGTCATTACACGAAGTGTTGGGAACTCGTCTAGATTTAAGTACTGCCTATCATCCATAAACTGATGGACAGAGTGAAAGGACGATTCAGACACTCGCAGACATGCTACGAGCATGTGTTATTGATTTTGGAAGCAGTTGGGATCGACATCTACCGTTAGCTGAGTTTTCCTACAACAACAGCTATCATTCTAGTATTGAGGCGGCACCATTCGAGGCACTTTATGGTAGGAAGTGCAGGTCTCTGATTTGTTGGAGTGATGTGGGGGATAAACAGGTTACAGGTCCAGAAATTATCCAAAAGCCACCGATAAAATCATTCAGATTCAGCAACGATTGAAAACAGCCCGGAGTCGACAAAAGAGCTATGCGGATGTTAGAAGAAAACCTTTAGAGTTTGAGGAAGGTGATATGGTTATGCTTAAGGTATTACCTTGGAAAGGTGTTATTCATTTTGGAAAGCGGGGGGAAATTGAGCCCAAGATACATTGGGCCATTCAAGATTGAAAAACGCATTGGGCCGGTGGCCTATCGACTTGAGCTACCTCCACAATTAGAAAAGATTCACAACACCTTTCATGTTTCCAACCTGAAGAAATGCCTAGCGATCAAAGATCTCATTATTCCTTTAGACGAGATTAAAATTAATGAGAAACTAAACTTCGTTGAAGAACCCGTCGAAATTATGGATCGTGAGGTCAAACGACTCAAACAAAGTAAGATACCAATCGTTAAGGTTCGATGGAATGCTCGTAGAGGACCTGAATTTACTTGGGAATGAGAAGACCAAATGAAGTTGAAGTACCCACATTTGTTTCCCGATATCGCACGTTAACTAGGTACTATTCTAAATTTCGGGACGAAATTTAATTTAACAGGTGTGTAATGTAACGACCCGGATTTTTTCGATAATATATAGAAGATTAATATTTACATAATTAATGTTTCCAACATGTTAAGCAATCAAAATCATTAAGATTTGATTATTTGAAATGAATTTTATACAAATGTTTGGCCACCCAGTTTGTCTGACGATTCACGAACGTCATAACTCGAAATAATTATATAATGATGTGTATATATATATATATATATATATATATATATATATATATATATATATATATATATATATTTATATATATATGATTTGATAAAATGATATTTAAGTATCTCATTACATATAATAACAATTGGTTATATACATAAAATGAGATTACTAACTTAAAAACTTCAAGACTATACATCTATATATAACGATTAACGTTGTAATAACTTCTAAATTAAAATGTATGTATATGTATTGTATTAATATGTATTAATACACTTTTGAAGGACTTAAACATATATACTAACATACTTATACTCAACAAAGATAGCTATACTCATTTTCTCATTCAATTTCATCAAGAATTCTACTCGTATTCATTCGGTATTTATACCAGTATCATACTCAACTCCTAGATGTACTTACTATTGGTATATACCAACAATAAACTCCGATGATCAGCCATTAGACATAATGTTACATGTGGGAACCGACCATTTAACCTCATGTATGACTTATATGCAAGAAAACAAGCTAAATATTCTATATATCCATCCCATCTTCACGTCAATTTGCACACACACACACACACACACATACAATTTCATTTCCAATTTTCTTCCAAGTTAATTCACTCTCTAATCTCTCTTCATTTACCTACTCAAGAACTCAGTAAACAACCTTCACTTTGATCATAAACTACATCAAAGATCAAGCTTAAAATACCATAGAAAGAATCACTCAAGAACGTATCAAGATAACCTTCCAAGTGTACAAGTTTACTTCCATTCTTTCAATCCAACTCCACAACTCTTTAGAATCCATAATCCTACTTTCATATCAGTAGCTTCTCATCTAATAATCAAGGTAAGAACCATATATAAACTTTGGTTCAATTTATATACTTATAACTATCTTAATTCAAGATAGAATTCTTATTCGAACTTTTGTTCATTCCATGTTTATACTTCAAGAATTCCAAGCCATCAAGGGTATCTTTGAACTCAAGATATTCTCCTTATTTCTCCAGAAACTTTATTCATTTGATTTGAGGTAGTAACCTTATTCATAATCTTATTCGATTCATATTCATATAGCTATCTTATTTTGAGTTTATAACTAATAACAACAAGAACATAGTTTAGATTATTTCTAAACTTGTTTGCAAATAAACTTAATCCATCTAAATTGACTTTTAAAATACTTCAACACATGTATTATGACTGTATGTCAAGCTAACATAAGGATATAAAACTTGTAAACACGAAGAACACCTTAAAATCGAATATACACCATCTTAGTCGAACGGGGGCTGTTTTGGGTTTAATTTTAAAAACCTATCTTAAACTTTGAATTAAAAGATTTTCTTTGGTGAAAAATCTTATTTTATATGGATACGAAACATATCCAAAATCCATGGTTACACTCTAAGTGGAAGTATGTTTTCAAAAGGGTCATCAAGATGTCGTTCTTACGATGGATATGACTATCTTCTCTTATTTGACACCTAAGCTATATTTTCGACTATAAACATATACTTTTTCTTTTTAGATTAATAAATAACGGTTCGATACAAAACCATGGCAAGTCGAATCACTCAAAACGGATTTGTAACGAAGAGATTATGGGTAAAACAAAATTGGATATTTTTGTTTGTTTTTAGCTACGGTTTTGATTAATAAAAATGGATACTAACCTTATCCTAGCTAAATTACCTTGTATCCTACATGTATTTATACATGTCTTGTTCCCGAACTTATGAAAATACAATTTATAATAGTCATGATTAAGTTCTACGACAATATATTATAGTCTTAATAAAGATCGTAAGGCACCATATATATATATGACTTGATCACCGTGGATCCGTATACAAAGTTTTGACATATCATTTTGACTTCTTCTATATATATTATTGAAACGAACTATAAGACACCATTGGCAGTAATCTCGAGTTAGCTGTGGGTCGAAGTGGATTCCAATATAATATATATACTTTGAGTTGTGATCGAGCCTGAGACATGTATACAATGGGTCGCGGATTGCTTCAGACAATATACATATTATGTGTCTTATTATATTAAGACAATATATTATAGTGTTAGTAAATTCTAACACAATATACACATTTATATTTATATATATATTTATACTGTTGGACTATCGGACTATTGGACTACGAACGTTGGACTACTAACAATGGACAATTAAAATTATCACAAGTATCATAAGTATGGAATATTAATTATATATATATATCTTGACACAAGAATATTATTATTAGGTTCGTGAATTTGTCAAAGGCCAAGTCTTATTACCATCTATTCGGAAATCATCACAAGTGAGTTATAGTCCCATTTTTACTATCTAAATTATTTTGGGATGAGAATACATGCAAATTTATAAATGTTTTACAAAATAAGCACAAGTTCATGAAACTACATTCTACGTTTGTTTTGTTATACCAGATATCTGTACTTATTATTATTATGCTTGGTAACCTAAGAATTAGTGAAAAACACTAATTGACGCGAACACTAAAGGTAGATCTACGGGCACCAACACCTCCCATTTTCGAATAGTGGAAATGCTTTAGTAATTCGAAGGGTTCTTGTCATACATTTAAATAGTGGAATGTATGATGCCAGATATCTTAAGCGCTCCATGTTAAGGTCGGTTACCAGGCGACTCATCGTATGAATGATTTTTGCAGTTGTAATGATCCTGCGCATTTAATTAAATGAAATCTTGTGGCTTATTAAATATTATGATTATTAATTAGAAATTAAACCTATGACTCACCAACATTTTTGTTGACGTTTTAAGCATGTTTATTCTCAGGTGACTATTAAAAACGCTTCCGCTGTCGTATGCCAACCCAAGGTCAAGATTTGGAGTTGGCATAGTTGTTTATATTGTTTAAACTTGCATTTGGAGTGTTGTTGTAATATATTTGATCATATTGTAATGGGTTGTGTAAAAACTTATTTATTTGAGGAGATTGTCTTTGATAGACAATCTAAATTATGTCATTAAGACCTTTATTCAATAATAAAGGTTATGGTTGTTTTTAAAAACGAATGCAAGATTTGAAAAACGTCTCATATAGAGGTCAAAACCTCGCAAAGAAACCAATTATTATGAAACGTTTATAATTAATATGAACGGTGCATTTCAAATCCGAATATGTAAACAATTTTATGATCATACGATTTCTTGAAGGTGTTCTTGAGGATGAAAGATTGATGATGATGATGAATAGTAATGGGTGTTCTTAAGAAGAGAATAAGATAGATACGTATGTGTGTGTGTTTGGTGAAATGAATCTAGATCATAAATATAAGTAGAAAAGGGAAGTTACGGGTTTAAACTGTGGTAGTCACGGGTAGTTATAAGATATCACGGGTGTAATAATTTGGTAAGTACGGATATTATATTTATTTGCAATTATATATATAGGATTCACGATTATTAACTGTATAGTCACGGGTTCTATTAAATTCTTATCCGTTATCTAAAACCCAATGTATTTTACCTTAATATGATTTACTTAATTGATATATTTTGTATTAAAAAATACATTTATATATTGTTCAAAACCTTTTAGAATCTAGACGTTATTCTTAGTTGATGTGTTTCATAAAATACTTATTTATTATATTTTTAAATTAGATACTGAAAACATGAATGTTTAAACTAATTTTCTCGGGTTTAATTTAAGAATATCCTAATTAATAAAAATGATTTTTAAAACTCAATTCTTATATAACATAATAATTATTAAAATTAATAATCATACATTTTGTTGTTTTAAAATATATTTTTCTCTTTTTCATTAACCGTGGTGTTTTAAAAAAAAAAATCTAACCAATATTAATAATAGTATATTTAAAAAAAAATTACATACAAAATTGTAAATTTTAAGTAACGGCTGTTAAGTTTTCAACGAAAAGGTAACGAAAAAAGTCGGGTTATTACACTTATCCATTCCCTCTAGATTGGATTTACCTTGACTCATCTTTCCGATGAGGTACACCGAAAAGTGTACAAACAATTGGCGTCATCCGTAAAACCTCGCAGCAACTCCTCGTGTTCCTACCATGTATCAAACTGAAAAACGAATCATATGATTCGTATTTTTAAGTTATATATATATATATATATATATATATATATATATATATATATATATATATATATATATATATGTTTTGTCAAACTACTTACTGTTATGATTTCATGCACTAATAATTGGCTAATTATTATTTTGCAACAAGTCACATCAGAAAAACAAATTTTTATATAAAATATATATAATTTTCCTACTGAACACACGCATGGATGAAAATATATGTGTTTGACGTTATTTGCACAAAATATTTAATATATTCTCTGTGAATATTGCATTTCATATGCACAAAACGTGTAATTTTATAAACGAGAGTAGTACATCCATTTTCCAACATAAACATATCATTTGTGGTCAAAAGTATACCGTAAATAGTGAGTCAAATGAGTAAGAAATACCTACAAATATTGGAACTGATAAAATGGGTGGAATATGCCCAAGTAATCCAATTTAGACTTCATATATCGCAACATGTTATGTCATCATATTTAGAATACTTGATTAAAATGTAACTTCTTGAGTTATTATTATCTTCTAATACCCACTCTATTTACTTGATCCTCATTAGTCCAAATACTACTATTAGTGTTTTTTTTTTTTTTCTTCCTCCCCCCGTTCCCCTTCCTTTTCCCCTTCTTACGTGAAAAAAAAAAAAAAAAAAAAAGCACGCACCGTCTCCTATTTAGCCATCTCTTCTCCCTTACCTTCTCGATCTAACATCCTCTTTCTCTCTCATCATAAACAAAAACAATAAACCCAATCAAAAACTCTGGTAGCGATGTAGAGGCGAAACTATTGGCGGTTCAATGAGAATACGCTCACAATTTGATCAGTGCATTTGTAACTCAATCTCCACCTCTTTCGCCTAAAACTCCTTTACCAAGTAAACAATTTGGAGCATCTCTGGACTGTTTTAAGATAAAGAATGGTGCGTTTCTTCTTGGTTTCATTCAATTTCGAACCGCCAATTTTCAGGCATCCTCTGCTCCGTTGACACCCATCACCGTATCCCTCCAACGACTCCTTCGATCGGCTCATGTTTCTTCATTTGTTGTGGCTGACACAAGTAGTTAGGGTTCGAATCATTTGTGATAAAATGAAAAAGGTAACAAATTTTCCTTCACTTTGATTTAGGAATATGTTGTTTGTGACTTCTAAGTTTTAATTTTGGAACTTAGATCGTATTTTTGCTAGGGTTTTCGTTATTCAACAGATAAAAACAATTAGATGACTGAAATTAGTATATGTGTGTTCTAAATCAGTAATTTTAGTGACTCCTTTTTTGTTGTTTAGTCTTGATTTGTGATGAAACCATGACTTTTGACTTATGTACCAAAAAACTCAGGTATAAATGGAAATTGATTGTGATCTGTTTTTGACATTAAATCGTTTAATTATAAGTTGTAGCTAACTTAACTTGGGATTCTACTGATAGGTGTTTTTAATGCCAATATTAGGAACTATATGCCGTTTTATATTTATCGTAATTTTGATCCTTAATCTATGCAGGAGGTGATTTTAGTGTACAACCTATACAACTAGAGGTAACAATTTGGAACTTCACTTTTCTGGAACCTTAAGGTAAATGACTCCTATTGTGTTTGCTTGACAACTACAGGTCATGATAGTGTACAACCTATACAACTAGAGGTAACAATCTGAATCCATTTAACTGATCTGTATTTCTATTTAGTTTATTTCACTATGCAATTTGGAAGTAAATACGGTATTTGTGTTTTCATGCTACATGTGTTATGTATATGTATATATGTATGGTTATCTTTAATCGATTAAATTACTCAGTTAAATTGGTTTTTTTTGTTCTTCATTTTTTCAGGTTGTTGGTACGATTTTTTCCGTATAGCGGCTGTAAGGTACCAGTACAAGATAATAGCTGCTAAGCGTGTGGCGTATACTGTTGATTGTTGTTTGCCCTCGAGAAATAATCTCTGCAGACCCGGAACACAGATGTAAGATCTGTGGGGTGGCCTCAATCAATCTGTGGACCAATCTGTAATGATCCGTCTAGCGTATTATTGTTAAGCGTCTAATGTGCTTTTAGAGTGAGAAAGAACTGTGTGAGAGAGAAAGTGTACTTCTCTCTGACTGAAGTTCAGATCGGAATGATGTGAAATGTGGTGACCAAGGGGGTCTATTTATAGGCGTAGAATGTCCGAAATTCACGGGATACACGTGTCAATCACTGAATGGTTCTGTTACGTGAAGTATCCGGAATGTCGGTGGCATGTGCTGACGTGGCTGCGTGCCGTTCACACGCTGAGTTAAAGGGCTTATGCATAGAAGCTGCCTGCAGGGCTTACGCTTGACGCTGGGCGGCCTGCTCTATGCTGGGCGGTAAATTGTTGAATACCGCTAAATTTTGTTATCTTTTGTGCTTTTTGATCCATTTTTCTGTATGAAAATGGTGTTTTTATGCGTGTATCTCCCAGGATACACCATTAAGTCCCCCCAGTTTAATGTCTTTATTTTTGTAAAAAATAAAGTCATTAAACTAAAAATAAAAGATGCCTTTTTCCTCGAAGACACAAAACTGCTGTAGCCGTCTGATTTTCTGCTCTGACGTCACATTTCCAATTATGAAATTGCCTCCGAAACCTTTTTGATTTATTTTCAAAATTTAAATTGCTTTGCTCAATTGATCTGATCCATACACGTGTATCAATTTTGTTCATTGATTTTCCATCAGTTGAATTATAAATAAGCCGTTCCTCTTTTCTTTTTCCTCTTCCAAAAACCGATCATCTGCTTTGAAGATAACTGCAATTATTCGTTTTAGCAAAGCTGTTAAGTACAAGGTTAGTGCAATTATTCGTTACTTGTCTTCTTCTTCTCTCTTTTATTTTTTCACTACCATGGCTGAATCCAGCAGCACCTCATCTCAAAGAGACAATCGAGATGTGAGCACTATTCCGTCAAGTGTTACTGAAGCCGAGATAGATAGACTATGTATAGATCATAGGAACCTTAGATTGCTGAACCCCGTGGTTCCTTCTCCTGATGATAGGGCAAACAAACTGTTGGTACGATTTTCCGTATAACGGCTGTAAGGTACCAGTACAAGACAATAGCTGCTCAGCGTGTGGCGTATACTGTTGATTGTTGTTTGCCCTCGAGAAATAATCTCTGCAGACCCGGAACACAGATGTAAGATCTGTGGGGTGGCCTCAATCAATCTGTGGACCAATCTGTAATGATCCGTCTAGCGTATTGCTGCTAAGCGGCTAATGTGCTTTTAGAGTGAGAAAGAACTGTGTGAGAGAGAAAGTGTACTTCTCTCTGACTGAAGTTCAGATCGGAATGATGTGAAATGTGGTGACCCAGGGGGTCTATTTATAGGCGTAGAATGTCCGAAATTCACGGGATACACGTGTCAATCACTGAATGGTTCTGTTACGTGAAGTATCCGGAATGTCGGTGGCATGTGCTGACGTGGCTGCGTGCCGTTCACACGCTGAGTTAAAGGGCTTATGCATAGAAGCTGCCTGCAGGGTTTACGCTTGACGCTGGGCGGCCTGCTCTATGCTGGGCGGTAAATTGTTGAATACCGCTAAATTTTGTTATCTTTTGTGCTTTTTGATCCATTTTTCTGTATGAAAATGGTGTTTTTATGCGTGTATCTCCCAGGATACACCATTACAGGTCATAGATTGTCCGAAAGACATCGAATTAAATATCCTTTTGTTAAGGTTTTGATTTGATAATTAATGTTTGTATTTTTTTTTTTTTTTATTTGTGTACAAATAATGTATGTATCTTTATATTAACCATGAATCGTGAATGCTTCTAGATATAATTGTTTAATTAGATATTTATTTACGTTTAATATATTTGTGGCTTATTCCAGGATTTCTGGGGAGTTGGAGTTCGACTTTAAAGTTCAAAAATCTTAATCTTTAATGGCTTGATTTCCGTTCAATAAGTTGTGTGTGTGTAGCTATAAGTTTTTCCACAATTGATCAAAGGTATAATACACTCTCTAAGCTTTCGATTGACGTTGATATAGTTTAATTTTGAGATTATCTGAATATACATGGAGTTTTTATTATAGTTGTTGTATTTTATTAATTATGTTGCTTTTTGTGTTTCTTTAGATTTGTTTTGTGTGAATTGATTACAGAAAGTTTGATTCTAATACTATTGTTTGGTGATCTACATACAAATTGATTCTTTGTTATTCTATTTACACATCTTCATCTTCATGAATTTGAATCATAGGGTTGTGGTAACAACAAATGAAATATCGATTATGTCGGCGCTGGTTCAAGTAATCTGAATTAAGTTAGGTATGTTTTCTTATATGCCCCTATCTTTTATTTTTAGCCTTGATACATTATTTCGTAACATTAGGGTTTTATTCTTCGAATGGATATCTGTAAGCACAATAAAATTGATTTTGAGTTTAAAACGGTTAATGATGACGATTCTGCAATTAACATCAGTAATACAATCACCTGTTCATGTCAACTTCTTGATACTGTTATTGAAGATGCTACTAATAACAAGGTAAACCTATTAAACACCTTATTTTATTCATATAATGTTTATGAATGATCGTTGCTATTAGTTTCACAAATGAAGCTGCTCATTGTGATTAATCTTTTTTTTATTGTTGTTAATTTATGATCATTTGTTTATAGTTAATAACAAAAAAGTGCTAATTTTGATCATATTAAAGTTACTTTTTAGGGCTGAAAGTGTTTTTATTTAATGGCATTTTGTGCTTATTTATACGAGTATCAAACTTTAAAGTTTTAGTGTATTGTATGTGGCCCTTGAAGAATGATATGGTTGAAGATGTGTAACTTATAATCATCGATCCAGTGGTGATAAGGCTTCGCGGATATATACAATAACAAAGATTTGTAAGTTTAACACATAAAATCAACTTTTATAGTAGTATACAAACAACAGTCTTTTGTGCTATTTTAATAGGGATGAAGAGCTTTGCAATGATTGTTTTTATACCATCTTGGTTTATTCATCATCATTATTTTATGTTTGATTGGTAACACTGCTGACTCAAAGATCCTAATGTTATTGTTTTTTCTGTTTTGCTCCTTTTGTGTGTAATACGTTAGTGCTTGCTTTACGTGCGGTTGTTTCATAATATTCAACATTTTTATACAGAAAACTATGGATTCGACAATGGATGAGATCATAAGCTTAATAAAACAGGTAGAATGCTGCAGAACAGGCTAAAGAAGAAGCAGCTACAAGTAGCTTACATACTCTTTCTAAGGTTGAGGAACTCAATAGTGTGTGAAAGAAGCAAATGATACGGTTTTAGAATCTCATTTTCTCTTTATGTAATATATAAATAAATAAATAAATAAATATAGATATATATATATAGATATAGATATAGATATAGATATAGATATAGATATAGATATAGGGGCGTTTTCAATTTCTCTACATATTTTTGTTGTTAGAAAGCTAATGGCATGATGATATGTAAAAAAAAAAAAAATATCACCCCATATATAGTTAATCTGAACGGAAGGAATCGCTTATTAAGTTTCTACAGGTGACATATGGTAACTAAACTTTATTGAGTCATAATTGGAATATTACCATGTTGGCCTATAGGTAAAATAGTTTAGCATCATAAATAGCCTAGAACATACATTATGGTTTTACTTCTAAAAAAGTTTTTTTCAACTGTAAGATTTTTTTTCCTTACAGCACTGTTCTGGCTACTGAGGTTCTGTAACAGACAGCTAATAGTTGTTTGTTAACAGGAGTTTAGTAACTAACAATTGACACAAAATACTAAATTTTATGACCTTTTTGATAGATATGAGATGTTAATATTGATTATAGATGATAACTGTTTTGCCATGGAATTTGCTTAACAAATGCATTTTGTTGATTTTTACAACGGTTGAAATGGTACGAAAAAGATTCCTAACTTTATGTGTTTGATTGAGTTGTTTTGATTTTCTTTATTGTTTATATGTGTGGACAGAATATCCAAAGGAGAGATCAACAAAAGTTATCATATTTAGTGACAAGCCAAAAGGTGCAGATATAATAGTGAGTTAGAGGGACTGAGCCATTTGATGCGGTGACTGGATTATAGATTTTGATTACTCTTGGTATGAGATTCCACTTTAAAGTTGCTTTAGATGTACAAATGAGAGTAGAAAGAATGATCTCATGTGGGTCCTAACTTCCCTAATGTTGCTCATGTTGTTGCTTATTGCAGGTTCATTATGTTCCTCTTGAAGATGATAAGGCCAGCAAAGCATAATTGGCGATAAGAAAGACAGAGAAGCTGATAATAAAACTGCTAGAAATGCAGCAGTAGAAGAAGTCATCATGCCAGGTATCAAAATCGGATTTATGTTTTGATCAAGCGATTAATCTAGAAATTAAAAACGATCATTAAATGTAAATATTTACTGAGCTACTACCTACTACCATGTTCTGTGCATGAAAATGTCATGAGTTTATTGGGTAAAAGTCATTGAATGATTTTGATGTTGATTCTAACATTGTTCTATTTTTTATTTTGGATGAGTAGGTGTGTAAATTGCATTACTAGGAGATATAGAGTTCGTGTTTGAAGGTTTGATGTACACATTCGTTATCTAATGGGTCCTAACCCGTTCACCACTTATAGATGAGAGCCACTAGCAGATTGTTATTTAATATTTAAATTAATGCAATGTTCCATTCTTTTTTACAGCTGCTTTGTCGAGTGTCCGAAATCTTTGCTCGGTGATCAATATGGGTTGGTTCAGTGCTCGACAATTGGATACAATACGCGTTAAAAAAGTGATATCAATTTGGGTTGATAGATTGCTTAGTAAAAAAAAAAAAAACTAAATAAATTGAGATTGAGGCTAGAAAGCTTCATAGATTTTGTTTATTAGGGAGATCTTTACTCTTCAAGTAAAGGTTATTATTTAAGGAGCTCATCGATTATTAATTTCTTCTTTCTTATGCTTCATGGCATGTTAATGCTTTTCAAAGATGTTTTTGTTAAAGTTGTTCACACATCTAAATCTAGCAATTAAAGACAGCCTATTTTTTTTATGTAACCAAATTATCAGCTACTTGGTTTCACTAATTTTAATGATCTTGAAGTTGTTTACACTTTTATTAACCTGTATAGTAGGCAGTGGCGATTCTAAGATTAAAATGCAATGGGGTCTCGAAATTGTTTTTTACTACTAATAGCCGACTTTAGGTAACATTTACACCCTTCACTGCTTTGTCATGTAAATACGATATGTGGTAAATAACTATCGTAATCGCATAGAATTATCATTCGATGTGTAGTCAATTACCACTGTAATTGCAAAAAGTTGTCAGCAGGCCAGCAGCGAAGCGCGCGCCCCTCAATCTTGTAATCAATTACCATATTTTTGGCCTCCCATAAATACATTTAAAAAAGAAGTGGCTTTTGATTCGAAACACAAATTAGTGGTTTCATATGCAACACATCACTTTGCATTATTGCCCAATGCCCAACAAATCAAACTGCATAGCACATGGTAAAAACATCAATTGTTTTGTTACTTTCACAAAATAATAATTTGGGCACATAAACTTCCGACTAGATCTAGAGGTTTTCAGGCCAGATTTGAACGTCATCGATCAGAACCTACCATTTCCGAACAATATCTAAACGTCATTGACCAGATCTAATCTTTCTCAACCAGATCTAAGTCTTTCGACCAGCCTTGAATGACATCGATAAAATATGAACATTTTTGAGCAGATCGTAACGCCTTCACACAGATCTTAACAACTGTTGGAAAAAATTGGTTGGAAAAAGTGTGTTTCACCAACTTTTGTACACAATTCCCTTAAACAGATTCGACGTCTGTTCCCAGGGTACACCGGTTCGAAGCAGCGTACTGCCGGACGAGAGCACTTTGATCCCGATTCATTCATTCATATCGGTTTTACTTACTTAGTAACCTGGCAAGAATCGTTCAAATATGGCTCCGATAGTTCGTAATTCCTTTTGATCCCGATGTGTACTTTTGGTCGGACATGTCTACCGTTGGAATACGTCTACTGACAGTGATACGCAATTTCTTTTAGGGCGGGACAGGGTCGGGCTCAAAAATATCGTAGGTCAAATGGGAAAATATCATAAACTCTTTGGGGAAATGGGGGCTAAATATCGGGTCATTAAAGGGTAAAAAAATATTGCATTATTGAGAAAGTTGTAGTGGAGGTTTAAAACCGAAATCGAGTCACTATGGGTCAAAGTCATTCTAAGTATTCATGGTCCATATGATGGCTTATTTTCGGATAGTGTAAATTCACACTTATCGACAATAGGCGTGTGGCATAATATTATTCGAGCAGGTACATCAATGGAAGATTTACAAGTGCACGTCAAAGAGTCTTTTTCCAAAACAATAAGTGATGGTTGATCAAGCATAAAATGGTCCAAGGGGTTCGGTTCATGCGAGATCAACAATAAAGGGGGGTTTAAGGGTTTTTTGAGTTTAACTCTCCGGTCTGGAGTACCGTGAATAACCATCATACGAGATGATTGTGAGGGCCCGTCAAGTACCCTTAACGGCTCCTTCACTTGGTCCCACAGCTTGATCATAACTCTAAATGAATTTAATAAATAACATTTCATTCTTTATTTAAAAATGATTTCCTATAAAGAAATGTAAGTTTAGAAAACCGACATAAGTAATTAACCAAAAGTTGACCAAAACCAAGTCAATAAACACCCACAATTTAATGTAACCAAAATAGAATGCAAGTTTAATGTTTAACAAAAGCTGTCAACATGTATGCAGACTCTCTAAGCACAACGGAAGCAATCAATCAAGTACCTTAGAAAACATGCGAGTAAACTGTCAACAAAAATGTTGAGTGAATTATAGGTTTAAATAACGTAAGCTTTAGACCACAAGATTTCAAATGTTAGGAAACATAAAAACATTATTCCATTAACCCGTGAGCCACCTGATAACCACTTAAGCATTCCTTACCCTTAACATACAACATATACACTGAACATGTGTATCTTCAAAATTACGAAGTACTAATACATTTCGATTATAAATTTCTAGCGCGACTAGCACGAAATAGGGCTGTCAAGCTCGATAGATCTATCCATCGGATTCGCGTTCACCAGTAGAAACCAGTGATTACAGTTACCAGATTAGGGAATATTTTTGTTCAACTCACAATGAATAACTTAAATTAATTTCTACTTGTGTTTAAAATGTAAAACAAAAGTTGCATGTAATCTCATCCCAAAAATACTTTAAAACAGTATGCGAACAGCAAAGGCAACTGATCAAGAATGATCACAACTCCGACCTAAAATAAGCAGGTCGATATAAATAACTAACTTAGGTCAAGTCTTAGCATGTTAACCATAGTGCTTGTTGTAGTAAAGCAGAGAACAGCAACCAGTATGATTCGGTATGATCAGGACATCGTAAAACACGTACTTTATATTTTTAGAAAGTTTCTATTTTTAGCAAGTTTCCATTTTTGAAAAGTTTCTATTTTTGGAAAGTTTCTATTTTTAGAAAGTTTCCTTATTTAGAAAAGTCAACAAAAGTCACCTGAAAGTCAAAGTCAACCAAAAGTCAACTCAAGTCAACCTTGAAGTTTTAAAGTGTAAATCACATTAATGATATAAGTCATAACATTATTTAAAATAATATTAGTATAAACTAGTCATATCATAAGTTTAATTAAATTAAATTGAATTATAAAGTTAATATAAGTTTAAATGATATAATAGATATAAGTCATATAACATAAATATTTAATTAATTAATTAAATATTAGTCATATCATAAGTATTATTAATTAATAATGATTTATTAATCATAATATAAGTATCTTAAATTAATTATGAAATGTTACTCATATCATAAGTATTTTGTTATAATTATTAAACCATAAGTATTTAATAATTAATTTGTGTCATAAATAATTAATAACTAAGTCTTATAATAAATAAATAATTAATTAATCTTTATTATAAGTCTTGATATAATAACCTCATATTATAAGTTTTATACTTAACATAAGTCTTCCATTAATAATAATTGTATTATTAATTCATAAGTTTGATTATAAGAATAATTAAATCATAATATAAATTGTTAAATGATATAATAAATATATATCATAAGTATTCGTTAATAAGTACTTTTTATAACATAAGTAATTTAATAATAATGAAAATCATTATTTATATACCTAAGTTCAATTTTATAACCATAAGTTTCATTTAAAAGTTCGTCGGGTCATAACTTGAGCCTAGAGTGTCGGTTTTTGACGAATCTTATATATATATCCTCGTCTAACAAACCATCCCGACACCTTAGAACACTCAAGAACACCCGAAAATCAGTTCATATAGTCGTGATGAACAGCCATGAACCAAACATTTCATTAATCCGTTTCAAAACTTGTTTTAGTCATTCCGGGTGATCCGTGGCTGGATTTTAATGACCCGAACATGAAAGTTCATCCAATCATCAATCCTAACCCAATGGTACACTCCAAAATCACAAATTATGGTACCAAAGTCGGACCAAAACCTTGTCTCACAAGTTTGTTCATTTCAATTTTACAAAACCCTAATTCAAGCATAGATTTTGATCCGTAACCGGAAACGAGATGAATCTAAAGCCTAAAATTATGTACTCGATGTGAGGAACTCATTTATACACTTTAATTAACCAAAAACATGAGTCTAATATACTGATTTCCTCATTAAACCTACTGTTCAAAATTTGATCAACCGAAAACATACAAATTTGAACTTTTCTAAGCATAATATCAACAATAAAACAACATACAAGCACTAATACATCAACATACATGTAAAATCAGTAAAATAAGATTAAAATGAAAAATTTATGGTTTGTGTTTATACCCTAATCAATAATCAATTGATATAGACGCGTAGAGAACGAAGAGAGAAATCCGTTTATGTTGAAAGCCCTTTGATTCAAGCTATTAATTGATGACGATTATGGTGATAATGGTGAAGGTAGGCGACGGCCACAAAGGGAGAAAAAGAGGAAGAGAGAAAATGAAATGTGCTAGTTAGGTCTTTTGATTTTTGAAATGGAAAAAAATAACAAAATGAATGTAAATTGCAAAAAAAATGAAAATAGGGAGGGATATGGCCCCATGTTCGGCCAAAATTTTCATGGGGTGGGCCCCACATGGCCCACTTTGATTAAAGGAAAAACACTTGTGGCCCGTAAACCCGATCGAAGCCCGATTCGCGAAAATGCTGTTACGCGATTAAATCTTCGGAAGAACACGCACACGCGAAAAATAAAATATAGAAGTATCTTATAAACTCATATGATATAGAAATATCATAAATAAAATAAATAAAATAATTTGGATTCGAAAATCACAAAAGTCTAATATTGGTTTGAAAACCGAAACGATTTACCGGATAGAAATCCAAAATACGTAGAAACGTACAATTTTAAATACGAACACATATATTCATATAACATATAATAGGGAATATATTATTTTAAAATAATAATATAAGTCATAGAAATGACGTGGCATGAATGTCAAATAACAGACGTGAACTATAAACGGAAAAGATAGCGGAAAAAGTAGGGTCGTGACAATGATGATCTCAGAAAGGGTAGTTAAATGTAACCCACCATCATTCGGGTTAACCAGAGTTGATGGCCCAAGGGTGATGTTCGGTTTTACATCGTGTGCGCTACCTGAAATTGCTGAGAGTTAGAGGGAGCTGTTCCGGTTGCGCGGGTTAGCTGTGAGGGGATATAATTGAGAGTGTTCTTATGGGTGAAATGGAATGTAATTCCAGAGATGACCTGCAAGAAGGAGTGCCAGCACTCTGACGAGAGTGGGGAGAAGTCCTGCAAGAAGAAGAAGGCTGGTAAGCGCACTTCTTTGCGTGCTTTTCCATCATCTTTTTAGTTTTCTGTATTGCATATTCTAACGTATAATCGCTTGTGTTTTGTTGCGCAGTCGGTTGGGGGGGGGGGGGGGCTCATGGCCCTCTCTAGAATGTGTTTTAACAAACTGGCAACTCCAACCGATATATAACTAAGTTAATCGTCCAAGTAATAGTAAGATCCAACAAGTTTTTGCTCCCTGTCCTTTGTTGGATTAAGCTTGATGATCCTTGGTCGGAAATTAGTTGGGTCCCGCCTGAATGTGTTTAGGTCCGAAGACCCTTGACGCATGTTCCTTAGCTCGTTGCGCAATTTAGAAAGATCCGCTTGCGTACGATACTCAAGGAAAAACTCCTTCTTGAACTCCGCCCAAGACAACCCTACAAAAGCCGTGTCACCCACCATATCAATCTTACCATCAAGCCAATCTTTAGCATGACCCCTCAACAAACTAGTAGTAAGCCTTGTCTTCTTCTCGGGTGGGCACTCGCTAGTGCGAAAACAACCTTCAACATCGGAGATCCAAGCCGCACTTTTCATGGGGTCAGGATCCCCATGAAAGTGAAGAGGCTTAGTCGCCAAAAATTTCTTATAGCTAAACACCATCTCACCCCCATTTTGAGGTCTTGGAAACCTCCTTTTAACTTCTTTCTTCACGGCATCGGCCATTTGTTCTCGAATTAAATCGACAATATGTTCCGAAACCGACTCTTCGAGTATTTGCTTAACTTTTCAAGAGAAAACCGAGACGTAGTTTTCTAGGGCGGCCTCTATTTTGGTAGTCATTTCATCTTCTTCCACATGTGAAGGACCACCGTCATTTGTCTCCGTTCCATTTCTCGTCTTCATTCTAAAGATTGAAACGGATTAGACAACGACAACAAAACAATACGCATATATATATATATATATATATATATATATATATATATATATATATATATGTATATATATATATATATGTATGTATATATATATATATACATATATATATATATATACATATATATATATATATACATATATATATATATATACATATATATATATATATATATATATATATATATATATATATACATACATACATAACACCGCACGCACACCACACCTAGCTCAATGTTTGTTGCACGTCCTTGCTTGACTTGACTTGCAACCGTAATAGTGGTCGCGACTCACTATTACGCTCGCATGCCGTGCCATGCTCAAACGTATCACAACCATTTTGCTCGATGTCCAAAACAATAACACATGATTAGTAATATCATAACATAGCATAGTTAGTCTACCCATGCATCAAAGAACTAATCAAAGCCTGCACTATAACGACCCGTCCATATTACTATAAACGCAGTACATTCTCAATGGTCCCATAGCGAGGTATTTGACCTCTATATGATACGTTTTAGAAAATATTGGATTCGTTTCATAAAAAGCACATCCTTATTATACATAATGCATGTTTTAAACAAGTGGGCGATTATTTAAGAAATAATCCCCAAAATACATCGGTTTCCAAATACTACACACGTGACGTAACAGTCGAATATAATACATGACAAAGGTTTTATTGAATGCAACACTTTATTTAAATAAAAGTATGAGACTCCATGCACAACTTGCTCAGATAATGCAACAGCGGAAGAATTTCTTAAGGATCTGAGAATAAACATGCGTAAACAGTCAACACAAAGGTTGGTGAGATATATAGGTTTATCATCGATATAAATATAGACCACAAGATTTCATATTTATAAATATATGTAGAATCGCAAGTGTATAAAAGTAATCTATAAGTTGTTGAACGCTTCGGTAACCATACTTAACCATTAATGTGGCATATCCCTTTTATTATGAAATCTCCCTACACTGTACCAAGTGTAGTAAAAATGAAGTACTATGCAACCGTTTACGATACTAGAGCGACTAGCCCAGTTGGGGTTGTCAAACCCGATAGATCTATCAATAGGATTCACGTATACATGTTCTTACAACATGTAAATATTTGTTACCAAGCTATTAGGGAAGATATGCAAAGTGGTACAACTCAACGTAGAATATATTTTAAGTACTTGTGTCTATGGCGTAAAACATAAAATGCATGTATTCTCATCCCAAAATATTTGTAGAGTTTAAAAATGGAACTATATACTCACAGTAGTAAAAGTATATTAATAATAAGTTTTCAACTTATTAAAAATATGACCGTCGTCCTTAGATTCACGAACCTATAACAATAATAACGATTCAAATAATAATACGACATATGAATAAAATAAAGCAAGTTCATAGAATACTTATATAATAATTTTTAACATTTTATGTTAGTAGTCCATTGTTAGTAGTCCAAAATAGTCCGAAAAGTCCAACAGTCCAATAATCGGTATATATATATATATATATATATATATATATATATATATATATATATATATATATATATATATATATATATATAATCTTAGAATTACCCCCACGACGTATTGTATACGTATTGTCTTTACATCAACCCAGAGACGTATTGTATACATATTGTCTTAGAATTAACTAAGACATATTGTGTACGTATTGTCTTAGGATTTATCAAAACGTATTGTATACTTATTGTGTTAGGACGTACCAAGAATATTATTATACATATATACAATCACAGAATTAACCAAGATTATAATATTTTGTTATACTACTAATAACATGTCCAAATATCTATAGGATATAGGAAAAGTTAACAAGGATATGGTTAATATAGTTTTTATAATATAAATTTTGTCCATACAACGTAAATTTTAGCAGATTTTGTTTTGCTCGCCAAATATTCATTACAACTCCGTTTAAAGTGAATCAAATTGATATGGATTCATTAAGAAGTAAATTTTACAAAAC